>NW_022436973.1:5689641-5760588 GCF_009761245.1 Sapajus apella | reverse complement strand
AACCTCACTTCCTGGGTTCAAGTGATTCTCCTGCCTCAGCCTCCTGAGTGGCTGGGATTACAGGCATGTGCCACCATGCCCAGCTAATTTTTGTAATTTTAGCAGAGATAGGGTTTTGCCATGTTGCCCAGGCTAGTCTTGAACTCCTGACCTCAGGTGATCCACCCACCTCGGCCTCCCAAAGTGCTAGGATTACAGATGGATCTAATTTCTTAAGGTGAGGTAATGGTAGAGAGAATAAAAACTAGTTGAGCTAATTTAAAGAATATTAATTAACAGTAGCTACGTGGGACATTTGGGAAAGTGGGACTTGCACCTCCCATGAGGCATTTGATGTTCCTCACATTTCATCAGGGGTCCTCTGGCTGGCAGCCCCCTTCTCATTCATTCATTCTATACCCCCTTATTGAGCACCTACTGTGTGCTAGGCACCTATTGGGTGCCGAGGATGCAATAGTGAATGATACGAGGCAGACACAGGTCCTCCCTGGAGAGGCTTACAGTCTCATGGGGGTGTTGGGATAGTAAGACACGCAGTGAGAGGTCTATGGAGACCAGTGCCAGCTGTGGTTGTCCCTGTGGGGAGAGACAGACCACCTAGCGGCCCACCACGGGCAGTTGGCATTGGGGGAACCATCACATGGCATGCTTCCTAACAAGGGACACTTGTGTCGCTGGGTCGACATAACAGTGTCTGTGTGTGAGCAGGGGTTAGGGAGCAGATAGGCAAAGTCACAGTACACACTACACACCTTCCTGGATGTTATTTGTTGTCGAGATTTGTTGTTGTGGGGGTTGCAGAACTTACTGTTTTTATATTAAAAGAAACAGAAGGACTGGGAAAGGGCACAAGAGCATGTTTTAGGATGGTTAAAATGTTCATTTTCTTAGGCCAGGCATGGTGGCTCACACCTGTAATCCCAGCAGTCTGAGAGGCCGAGGCAGGCAGATCACTTGAGGTCGGGAGATCGAGACCAGCCTAGCCAACATGGCAAAACTTCATCTCTACTAAAACTTAAAAAATTAGCTGGGCTTGATGGCAGGTGCCTGTAATCCCAGCTACTGGGGAGTGTGAGGCAGGCGAATTGCTTGAATTCAGGAGGTGGAGGTTACAGAGAGCCAAGATTGCGCCACTGCACTCCAGCCTAGGTGACAGAACAAGACTCTGTCTCAAAAAATTTTTTTATTTTCTTGGTCATGGTGGTAGGTACATGGTTGTAAAAATTTCAAAACTCACTGAAATGTACACTTTAAATGGGTGAGCTTTATCATATGTAAATTACACTCCAATAAAGTTGATTTACAAAATAATTTTTACAGGAGTATGAAAATTATACATTATTTTGGAGGGGCTCAGAGAAGTTGAGTAACTTGCCCAGGATCACCAATCTACTGACGGGAGGCGCAGGAAAAGAGACCTGGGTGTGCCTGACTCCACAATAACCACAGCTGATACGCGCCTTTCACTCATCCACAGAAACAAAAGCGACTTTCATTCTGAAAAGCAACATCCTCAGACAGCACAGAATCTACCCCAGGCATAAGGAGTTCAGAATTAGAAGGGAATTAAGTGGCCCTAGAGTTCTGTCTCCTTCCTCCTCTGTCCAATGACACACATAGATGCCCTGCCCTTGTCTTTGGCCTTGACTGACCTCTGAGTCAACCCCTTGAGACACCCTGGACACTTCCATCTATTCTTTTTTTTGAGATGGAGTCTCGCTCTGTCTCCCAGGCTGGAGTGATGGGATTACAGGTGTGAGCCACGGCACCCAGCCCACTTCCATATATTCTTGTACCAGTCAAGCCTCCCTCACTCTCAGCCTCTCTCTCCTCTTTTCTGCCCTGGCCCTGGGGTTTCTGAGGCTTGGCCCACCCTGTCCTACCCCAGCTAGACATCCTTGTGTCATCCTTGCTGTTTATTCTTCCACAGTCTGGGAGACCAGGAGGGGACCCTTTGATCTGGGTGGGATGCAGGGACCAGTTGAGAGGGTTTGCCATTGACCTACTTTATAGATAATGCAAGAAGGCTCAGAGAGGTACAGGACCTGCCTAAGGTTACACATTTTGCACAGGTTAGAGCTTGAACCCACCCAGATCTCTGACTCCAGACCCTGGCCCTTACCCAGGAAGACAGGAGGAGGCCAAGTCATGAGGCTGAGGGTTAGGTGGGGAGAGGCTGAGGGTGTGGGAAGTCTCTTTTAAACTCCCCTCGTTCCAGAATCAGCTCTGTCAACAGCTTAGAAAACCCCAGTCCCCGAAGGGACAGGGCTGCCAGGGCTTCTTGCCGAGTGACTGCAGACCACATTTTTCTTAATCTTAATTGAAAACTGCTCAAGTAGAAAAATCATTTCACTGCTTCATCTCAGAAAGGAAAAGAAGAAGGGAGAAGGGAGGGCTTGGGTCAGGGGGATGGAACATTTAGCCAGAGAGGAAAGGCTGTGGCTATCGAGGGCTTGGTCCCTACCTGCCCTGGACCTGCCACAAGGCCTTGCCCCATCGAGCCTCCCTGAGCCCCAGGTCCTGGGGGCTGGGTCTGCCAGCTGCTGGTGCAGTCAGTCTTAAGTATGAGAGTCCCACCGTGTACCACACAGACCCTAGGCCAGGCTCCCGGGACAATGAAACACCGTCAGATACAGTGCCTGCCCTTAAAGGGCTTCTAGTTCCTTCCCTCCTCCTCCTCTTTCATTCCTTCCTTCCTTCAACCAATATTTATTGAGCATCTACAATGTGTCTGCTACTGTTCCAAAAAATACAAATAGCCCCTGCCCTCCCGGAATGCACTGTCTAGCAGGGAAGACAAATGATCAAATAAATAGAGAATAATAAACTGAATTTAGCTCGGAAGGAATGGGGAGAATGGGGCGAGCAATTATTCTATAGGCACGGTGGGAATTGTGATTTAAGCTGAGCAGTCAGGGAGGATCTCTTGGAGGAAGTGGTATTTCAGCAAAGGCACAAAGAGTAGGTAGGAGTTATCTAGGCAAAGGCAGAGGTGGGGTCAGTGGTGGGAGTGGAGGTAGTGGGATAGCAACCCCAGGATGAGGGGGGTGCTGGAGAGGATAGACTCTTAACCAAGACTGATTGGTTTCAAATTCCAGTTCTGACACAAGCCAGCTGAGTGACCCTGGAACAAGTTAACTAACCTCTCTGTGCCTCGATTTTCTCATTTGTAAACACAGGATTATTGTGAGGATTAAGTGGGTTTACACACATCATATGGTGCAATGGTGCCTGGACAGGTTGTCAAACTAAGCAAGCAAACAAAAAGCCCCAGCACGTGCAAAGGCACTAGGGCAGGGATCTGCAAAGTGAGTTATCGGAGTCAACACAGTGAACAAGCTTTATCCCAGGGCAAACACAAACTGGGTATGTGCTGTGGAAATCCATGCTGTGCCCCAGAAAAAAATGGAGACTAAAATCCTGTGTCTGCCAGTAGTCAGAGCAAACCTGTGCTGATACATTCCACCCCTCTCTTCAGGCCATACCTGTAACCTCAGGAAGAAGCTGTGGTTATCTTCACTTTACAGATGAGCAAACTGAGGCCCAGAGAGGCCAAGTGACTAGTCCAAGATCACACAGCGGGGGCTAAGCCCAGGTTTGGCTAACTCCAGAGCCCAAGTCTCTTACCACTGTGCTCTACCGGCTCAATTCTGCAATGTGATAGAAATGGCATCTGTGTCTAGGGTGGACAGTTTGTTGAGCACACGTTATGTGTTGCATCCTGGCTAGAAATGCCACACAGGAAGAAATTTACAAGATGCAGCCTAGGTGGGGCAGTCATACAATATTTTTCCTAAATGGAGTCACTTTGGACAGTGAAAGTGGCACTCTTCCAGTATAGCATGTGTCAAATGGAACCTAGGGTTCCCCCAAGCCTGGGGCAGGTGATCAAGAGCATGGAATCAGGTACACTTGGCTGGCTTAGTGCCCTTGGGCAAGTCACTTAGTGTCTCTGAACGTGTTTCTCCATATGGGGTATCAATCCCTAGCTACTGGAGTTGTGTAGATCAAATGAGACAATGGGATGACAGATACTGAGCCCAGTGCCTGGCATGGAGAAGGCCCTTAGTGACTAGTAGACATTATTATGTAATAAACAATCAATGGATTTCTGTTTTTTTTTTTTTTTTTTTTTTTTTGAGACAGTCTTGCTCTTGCTGCTCAAGCTGGAGTGCAGTGGCACAATCTCAGCTCACTGCAACCTCCGCCTCTCAGGTTCAAGCGATTCTCCTGCCTCAGCCTACCGAGCAGCTGGGACTACAGGCACGTGCCACCATGCTTGGCTAATTTTTTGTACTTTTAGTAAAGACGGGGTTTCACCGTGTTAGCCAGGATGATCTCAATGTCTCGACCTCATAATCCGCCCACCTCGGCCTCCCGAAGTGCTGGGATTACAGGCATGAGCCACCGCAACCGGCCAAGATTTCCCTCTGTCTCTTTACCCATCTTCTCAGGTTTCCCCCTCCAATCCCTTTAGCCCTTCCAGGACCCAGGTCTAATCTGATTTGCTGTGTGTCCTTGGGCAAAAATCCCTTCCAGTCTGCTCTCTCCACCCAGCTAGGATGCTTCAACAAGGCTGCTGGGGTACCACCTCTCCCCCTTCCTCTCCTGGCTGGCCTTGCTGCCCCACCATCCATTCCCAGGCTCATTTTACAGGTCAGTTCCCTTTAATGAGCAGGGCTCGGCACTTTTTCCCTCGCCAAATGGAAAGTGCAGGTTCATCAAAATCTCATTAACCTCCATTCTCCTGGTGGCCCTGCACGGGTCAGGCCTGTCTCAGGATGGGGGTGCCACCTCCCAGCGGGCCAGGGTCCAGGGCTGTCTGGGGTTGGGGGTGGGTGGGGCTACTGGTTTGCTAGTTCCAAACAATATTCAGGCTACAATGTCCAGCCCTGCCAACCTTGGCCACCTGGAGGAAAGAGAGGTGAGGGGGCCTTCCCCACTTTAATTTGAAAACTTAACCATGGGACTGAGGGATGTTGGAAGCAGAGGAGAACGGCTGACTTCCAGTGAATTAATGCTTCACTCGTAAGTGGCAATTTTCTACACTTTCACGTCACCTGGCTCTTTTTTTTTCTTCTTCTTTTTCTTCTTTCATTTGATCTTACTTGAAAGGCTAACATGGCCCACCATGGTCTCCTCCATCACGGTCCCAATTTTTCATCTAGGACTTGTCTGAGCCTGGCCCTGTGCGGGCTCTGAAAGAGCTTGGTAGTGAGGGTTTACCTTTAGGATTCTGGGACCCCGTTACTACCCAGGGAGCCGTGAGAAAGTTGCTTAGGCTCACTTGGCCTCACTTACGTCCTCTATTCTGAGAATAACATGGGATAATGTAGCTGGTGCCTGGCAACCACTTTGAAAAACACAGCAGCAGTTTCTTCCAACCTAAATGTGCACTTATCATTTAGTCAAGAGAAATAAAAAGACATGTCTACCAAAGACTTATATGCAAATGTTTGTAACAGCTTTCTTCTTCTTTTTTTTTTTTCCTTTTTTTTGAGACAGAGTTTTGCTCTGTCACCAAGGCTGGGTTGCAATGGCGTTGTCTTGGCTCGCTGCAACCTCTGCCTCCTGGGTTCAAGTGATTCTCCTGCCTTAGCCTCCTGAGTAGCTGGGATTATAGGCACACACCACCACACCCGGCTAATTTTTGTATTTTTAGTAGAGATGGGGTTTCTCCATGTTGGCCAGGCTGGTCTTGAACTCCTGACCTCAGGTGATCTGCCCGCCTTGGTCTCCCAAAGTGCTGGGCCTACAGGTGTGAGCCACCGTGCCTGGCCATAACAGCTTTATTTATGTTTCCTGAGCTGGAAACGACCCAAAGGTCCATCAACTGGTGAATAGATCAATCAATTGCAGGTTGTCCCTATGTTGGAATACTAGGTGGCAGGGAAAAGAAACCTGCGACAGATATCCACAATGACATGAATTCATTTCAAAAGCATTCTGTGAAGTGAAAGAAGCAGACTCCAATGGCTAAATACCAGGTGATTTTGTTTAATGACAACCTGGAAAAAGCCAAACTGTAGGCACAGAAATGAAATCAGTGGTTGCCAGGAGCCAGGGGACGGGGAGGGGATCCGCTGGAAAGGGACACAGGCAACTATCTGGGGCAACAGAAATGTTCAATATCTTTTGTTTGTTTGTTTTTGTAGAGATGGAGTCTTGCCATATTGCCAAGGCTGGTCCCCAACTCCCGGGCTCCAGTGCAGGCTGGAGTGCAGTGGCACAGTCTTGGCTCACTGCAACCTCCGCCTCCTAGGCTCAAGCTATTCTCCTGCCTCAGCCTCCTGAGTAACTGGGATTACAGACGTGAGCCTTCGCACCCAGCCAAATATTCAATTTCTTGATTGTGGTGGTGACACTGGTATATGTATCTTTTAAAACTCACCCAAGTGCACGCTTTAAAAGGATGAATCTTATTTTATGGAAATCATATCTCAGTAAACCTTACTTTAAAAATAATGCTAGCCAGCAAAACTGTCAACTAATTCTAATTTTTTTTTAGACAGATGTTTTAGTTTGTTTTCATACGGCTGTAAAGAACTGCCCAAGACTGAGTAATTTATCAAGGGAAGAGGTTTAATTGGCTCACAGTTCAGCATGGCAGGAGATGTCTCAGGTGACTTATGATCATTGTGGAAGACGAAAAGGAAGCAAGGCACCTTCTTCACAGGGTGGCAGAAGGAGAAGTGCCAAGCAAAGATGGGAGAGCCCCTAATAAAACCATCATATCTTGTGAGAACTCACTCACTATCATGAGAACAGCACCAAGGAAACTACCCCCATGATTCAATTACTTCCACCTGATCTTTCCCTTGACACGTGGTGATTACAGGGATTATAATTCAAGATGAGATTTGGGTGGGGGACACAAAGCCTAACCGTATCATTCTGCCCCTGGCTCCTCCCAAATCTCATGTTTTTTTCACATTTCACAACCAATCGTGCCTTCCCAACAGTCCCTCAAAGTCTTAATTTATTCCAGCATTAACCCAAAAGTCCAAGCCTAAAGTTTCATTTGAGACGAGGCAAGTCCCTTTTGCCTACAAGTAAAATCAAAAGCAAGTTAGTTACTTCCTAGATGCAATGGGGATACAGGCATTGGGTAAATATGCCCATTCCAAATTGGAGAAATTGGCCAAAACAAAGGGGCTGCAGGCCCCATGGAGATCTGAAATCCAGTGGGGCAGTCAAATGTTAAAGCTCCACAATGATCCCCTTTGACTCCATGTCTCACATCCAGGTCACCATGATTGCAAGAGTTGGGCTCCTATAGCCTTTGACAACTTTATCCCTGTGGCTTTGCAGGGTACAGCCCCACTCCCAGCTGCTTTCATGGCTGGTATTGAGTGTCTGTGGCTTTTCCAGGTTCACAGTGTAAGCTGTCAGCGGATCTACCATTCTGGGATCTGGAGGACAGTGGCCCTCTCTTATGGCTCCACTATGCAGTGCACCAGTGGGGACTCTGTGTGGGGGCTCTGACTCCACAATTCCCTTCCACATTGCCCTTGCAGAGATTCTCTTTGAGAGCGCCGTCCCTGTGGCAAATATCTGCCTGGACATCCAGGTGTTTCCACACATCCTCTGAAATATAGGCAGATATTCCCGAACCTCAATTCTTGACTTCTGTGTACTCACAGTCTCAACACCACCTGTAAGCCACCAAAACTTTAGGCTTGCACCCTCTGAAACAACAGCCTGAGCTGTGCGTTGGCCACTTTTAGCCATGGCTGCGATGTTGGGCACTAAGTCTGAGGCTGCACAAAGCAGCAAGACCCGGGGCACATCCCATGAAACCATATTTTCCTCCTAGGCCTCCAGTCCTGTGATGGGAAGGGCTGCTGTGAGGATTCCTGACATGTCCTGGAGACATTTTCCCCACTGTCTTGCTCATTAGCATTTGGCTCTTCATTATTTTTGCAAGTTTCTGCAGCCTGCTTGTATTTCTCTTCAGAAAATGGTTTTTCTTTTCTATTGCATCATCAGGCTGCAAATTTTTCCAAACTTTTATGCTCTGCTTCTCTTCTTTTAAACCCAAGTTCCAGTTCCAAACCATCTCTTTGTGAATGCATAATGCTTTTGCGAGGACCCAAGTCACCAGTCACCTCTTGAACACTTTGTTGCTTAAAAACCATTTCTGCCAGATACCCTAAATCATCTGTCTCAAGTTCAAAGTCCCACAGGTCTCTAGGGCAGCAGCAAAATGAAGCATAACAAGGGTGACCTTAGTTCCAGTTCCCAATAAGTTCCTCATCGCCATCTAAGACCACTTCAGCCTGGACTTCGCTGTCTATATCACTAACAACATTTTGGTCAAAACCATTCAACAACTCTCTAGGAACTTCCAAACTTTCCCACATCTTCCTATCCTCTTCTGAGCCTTCCAAACTGTTCCAGTCTCTGTCTGTGACCCAGTTCCAAAGTTGCTTCCACATTTTCAGGTATCTTTATAGCAGAACCCCACTCTCTGTGGTACCAATTTACTGTATTAGTTTGTTCTCACCCTGCTATAAATAACTGCCTGAGACTGGGTGATTTATAAAGGAAAGAGGTTTAATCAACTCACAGTTCCACATGGCTAGGGAGGCCTCAGGAAACTTACAATCACAGTGGAAGGTGATGGAGAATCAAGGTACCTTCTTCACAAGTCACAGGAAGGAGAATGAATGCAGGAGGAACTACCGAATACTTATAAGACCATCAGATTTTGTAAGAACTCACAATCATGAGAACAGCATGGGGGAAACCGCCCCCACGATCCAATTACTTCCACCTAGTCTCTCCCTTGACACATGGAAATTATGGGAATTATAATTCAAGATGAGATTTAGGTGGGGACACAAAGCCTAACCATATCAACAGGGTCTCGCTCTGTCACCCAGGCTGGAACACAATGGTACAGTCTTGGCTCACTGCAACCTCTGCCTCACAGGCTCAATCTGTCCTCCCACCTTGGCCTCCTGAGGAGGTGGGACCATAGGCATGCAACACAATCCCTGGCTAATTTTTTTTTTTTAATTTCATCATGTTGCCCAGGCTGCTCTCAAACTCCTGGACTCAAGGAATCTGCCAACCTCAGCCTCCCAAAGTGCTGGGATTACAGACATAAGCCACTGTGCACAGCCAAAATTAAAAATTCATTTTGCTTTTTAAAATGAGGTATGGTGTACAAATAGCACACGACACCATAAAGAGCCCCAATCTTGTGTGTACATCTTGAAGATTTTTTACGTTTTTGTACATCCCATGTAGATCAATGTATGAAACGTTTCCAGGCCCTCTTACTCCCTCATTCCCCCTCCGAGGCCACAACCCTCAAAGTTAACCAATATTTTGATGTCTCTCACCACAGGTTAGTTTTGTGAGATTTTGGGTCTCCTATAAATAGAGTCATCCTGAATACAATTGTTTGTGTTTGGCTGATAGTGAGGGATTGAAGCCATCTTCTAAAAACACAAATCAGATTGTGTCATGTCTTGATTAAGAGCCTTCTGATATCTTCCCAGTAAGCTTCAAGTAGAATCTCAAGCACTTTCCCTGCCCTCCAGGCTATGCATGCTGCCCCGGAGTCCTCTCCAGCCACACAGATCTCCCTTCCGTTCTTTGAGCACTCCTAGCTCTTTCCAGCTGTGAGGTTCTCACCTTCGCTGATTCTTCTACATGTAATGTCCTTCTGTGGGCCAGGTTTCTCCCTGTCCTTCGGGTCTCTGCTGAGTGGCCTTCCCTAAACCTTACCCCAATGGGTTCCCAGCTTCTACTGCTTGGTTATTTGCCATCTCTGTACCTGTTGGTTCCTCTGTAACCCTCAGCATGGTTCACAATTGCTCCTTTGTTTGTGGGTCAATTGTCTTTCTCCCTGCTTAGGTTGAGAGTTACACAGGCTGGGTCTAATCTGTCTGCATGTCCTAGGTGCCCAGTCCAGTGCTAGGCACAGGCATATGCTTAACATGTGTTTGCTAAATCAATACATGAACATCGCCATCCAATTCAGAATGTGGCTTCTCATGCACCTTCTCATTTCCACCTCACAATATCAGCAAGGGAGTAAGATGTCGTCACTGCCCTCCTCAGCTGAAGAACTTGGAGAAATTGGCCAGGCATGGTGGTTCATACCTATAATCCCAGCACTTTGGGAGGCTGAGGTGAATGGATCACCTGAGGTCAGGAGTTCGAGACCAGCCTGACTAACATGGTGACACCCCATCTCTACTAAAAATACAAAGTTAGCTGGGCACGGTGGCACATGCCTGTAATCCCAGCTACTCTGGAGGCTGAGGCAGGAGAATCACTCGAATCTGGGAGTTATAGGTTGCAGTGAGCTGAGATCATGCCATTGGCCACTAACTCCAGCCTGAGCGACAAGAATGAAACTCCATCTCAGAAAAAAAAAAAGAACTTGGAGAAGTTGATCTGGTTGCCCAGGTCACATAGCAATCATGGCTATGCTGGAACCTATCCCACTCTTCCATCCCCCTTTTCACCTCCCAACGCCAGCACAGCCTGCCTCTGACTCTCACTCACCATTCTGTGGTGGCTTGAGTAATTTAGAGTCTAACTTGAGTATATAAAATCTCAAGTGCACAGTTTGGTGGACTTTTGCTTAGGTATACACTCACAGAACACCCACCTAGATCAAGATGTAGAACCTTTCTAGCCTCTTAGAAGGGGTCCCTCCCAATTCCCTTCTAGTCAATATCATCCCCCTCCCAAGGAAAATGATTGTTCTCATTTCTATGACTGTGGTTTAAAATTGGCTGGTTTTGAACTTCATATTCATGGACTCATTCAGCATGACCTCTTGTGTCTGGCTTCTCTCACCACAAAATCTGGAGAGTTATCATGTCGCTGCATGAGCAGTAGCTTGATTTTTAATTGCCATATAGTATTCCAGTTTGTCAATATATCACAATTTTTTAATATCTATTCTGTTGATGGGTATTTGAGCTGTTTCCAGGTTTTGACAATATTGAATACAGCTTCTGTGAACATTCTTTTGGTAGACCTATGCATTTATTTCTCTTGGGCATATACCCAAGACTGAAGTGGTTGGGTCATTCAGTGGGCATGTGGTTAGCCTTCCTAAATGCCACCAGGCAGTTTCCCTAAATGGTTGTACTTCATGCCTTTTAGGAACCCAGCAGCCAGAAGTTTCAGTGCTGACTCCCCCTGCAGCTCCAGCATTGCTGAGATTGAAGTCGCCATGGCCACGCTTCCACCAGGTGCTGGGACCCTGAGCCACCCTGTTCCATTAGCAATCATAGCAGGGAGAAGGGGCCTGGTGAGGGTAATCCAACTCTTTCTGCTGGGAGGCTGCCTGGCTTGCTAAGCCCAGCAAAGGTTAGGTCACTTTGCATTTTCCCCTCCAATGATCTCAGCTCTTAGGGGCAATTAGCCCTCAGCAGAGCAAGGAGCTCAGAATACTAACTAGATCTGGCCCAGCTGGGAGAGCATTTTTCGCCCTGTGCCTGGGCTGGGGCCCTGCCTTGGAGATGGAGTGGCTGAGTGGAGATCTGGAGAAGGAGAGCATCCTTTACTACTGCCCATATGTACTGTGTTGGTGTTTTGGGTCATCAGATGCTCTTCAGGGGCAAACGGGAGCAGCATCTGGTGCCACCCTGCTGATGTATGCCTCAAGAGGGGCACCATCACTCTGGGCTGCTATTTGCTTCTCCACGCAGCATCCTGTTCGATGTAGTGCTGTTTGTAACAGTCCTAAGGTGAAAATAAGCTAAAAGACTGGGTGTAGTGGCTCATACCTGTAATCTCAGCACTTTGGAAGGCCGAGACGGGCAGATCACTTGAGGTCAGGAGTTCGAGACCAGCCTAGCCAACATGGTGAAACCCCATCTCTACTACAAATACAAAAATTAGCTGAATGTGATTGTGCATACTTGTAATCCCAGCTACTTGGGAGGCTGAGGTGGGGGAATCACTTGAACCTGGGAGGCGGATGTTGCATTGAGCTGAGATCATGCCACTGTACTCCAGCCTAGGTGACAGAGTGAGACTCCATCTCAAAAAAATAAAAAATAAGCTAAAAGTCCACTGGAAGAGGACTGATGAAGTAAATTACATGTTACATCCTATTAAATATACAATGGATACTCTGTAGCTATTATACACAGGAAAAAGACTAACGCAATTAACATCAAGTGTCCCTAATATGACACCAGAGATGGGAACAATATCGCTCTTGGGTTATGCTTGCCAAAAAGGCATCAGCTCAATCTAATTGTGAGAAAATCAGACAAACTCAAATTGCTGAACAGTCTGCAGATTAACTGACCAGTACTTTTCAAAAGGGTCAAAGTCATGAAAGACAAGGAAAGTCTGAGGAATTATCACAGATTGGAGGAGACCATGAAGACATGACAATGAAATGCAACGTAGGATCCTGGATTGGCTCCTGGAACAGAAAAAGAACCGTTGTGGAAAAACAAGCAAAATTCCAATTAGCTCTGAAGATTGCTTAATGATATTGTACCAATGTTAATTTCCTGACTTTGATGATGATTCTATTGTTATATCACACATTGACATCAGTGGAAGCTGAGTGAGGAATATATGGGAGCTCTCTGTACATTTTTTTTTTTTGCAGCTTTTCTTTTCTTTCTTTCTTTCTTTCTTTCTTTCTTTTTTTTTTTCTTTGGGACAAAGTTTCACTCTTGTCGCCCAGCCTGGAATACAATGGCGCAATCTTGGCTCACTGCAACCTCTGCCTCCCAGGTTCAAGTAAGTCTGCTGCTTCAGCCTCCCGAGTAGCTGGGATTACAGGTGCTCACCACCATGCCCAGCTAAGTTTTGTATTTTTAGTAAAGATGGACATTCACCATGTTGGCCAGGATGGTCTCGAACTCCTGACCTCAGGTGATCTGCCCGCCTCGGCCTCCCAAAGTGCTGGGATTATAGGCGTGAGCCAAAGTGCCTGGCCATAGCTTTTCTATAAATTTAAAATGATTTCAAAATAAAAAGTTTAAGGTACAGGTGACAGTATAGATCAGGACTTCTTAACCTTTGCTGTGCCATGGGCTTTTGGGTGAAGTCCATGGACCTTTTCTCAGGATAATGGTGTTAAACATGTAAAATAAGATATTTAAGATTTCCAAGAAGGCCAATTATCTTAAAATCCAATTATCAAAATATTTTAAAATTTCTGATGTAGAAATATACATGCTTCTTTATTAATGCATTCATTAGCGAGATGCGGTGGCAGGTGTAATAACCACTGTAATTTCAAAGCAGTGATGAGTGTAAGAGTATTTCGAGATAGCTGCAACAACGATAATTTACTACAAAAATATCTATGATCACTATGGCAGTGAAGTCACAGATACTGTTAATGCTACTGCAGCTTGTAGTTTATATTCAAATGGAAGGAAATGAGAAATTTCAATTAGAGGTTAGTGAAAATAAGGGTATAATTTTTTCCCGTTCAAGTTCACAGACCCCCTGAATTCCATTTGCAGTCTGGCAGTATCTATTACATCCCTGATGTAAATGTATATTTATTGAACTGGAAAGAGGCTCATAATATATTAGTAATGGGGTGGGTGAATCAAGTTATCGATCAATATATACAGTAGAATCCCATTTTCATAAATTTAAAATGTCAGCGTGTGTGTGCATTACGTATTCATTCAACAAACATTCCATGGTCACCTACCATGAGCCAGACTCTGAGAATATAACAATGAAAAAGAAAGACATAGTTTTTACCTTTCCAGAGCAGGGCAGCTAGAAACATGAATAACTTGCAACAAAATGATATGTGATTATTTCTTTTTTTTTCCTTTCTTTCTTTTTTTTTATTTTTTTGAGACAGGCTAGAGTGCTCAGGCTAGAGTGCAGTGGTGCGATTTCAGCTCACTGTAACCTCCACCTCCCAAGTTCAAGAGATTCTCCTGCCTCAGCCTCCTGAGTAACTGGGATTACAGGTACCTGCCACTATGCCCAGCTAAATTTTGTATTTTTGGTAGAGACGGGGTTTCATCATGTTGGCCAGGCCAGTCTCAAACCCCTGACCTCAAGTGATCCTCCCGCCTTGGCCTCCCAGAGTGCTGGGTTTACAGGAGTGAGCCACCGTATTTGGCTTGCTTTTTCTTTTTGCTTCTGTATGTTTCCTAGTTTTTAATGAACATGTATTTTGGGGAAAATATTTTTTAAAACAAAAGAAAAAGCTGGTCTTTATCCCAAGCTGCATCCTGTCTGCAGGTAACACTCTCTATTGCCCCTAGGTCTGCCCGCCTGTGTCCCCAAAAACCTCATCCCCACTTCGGTGTCCTACCATAGCCATTACGATCAGGCAGATGGCAACCTGCAGCCCTTCCTTTCTCCAAGCTGACCACCCCCAGGTCCTCTGATGGTTTCTCACCCAACACTATTTCAAATCCTTTTACCATCTATCATGGTGACCTTTCTTTGGACCTGCCCTGTTTTTTTCATATTCCCCTTCTAGCGCGGAATTCAGAGCTGAGCTCCAGAGGGAGTCTGCCTCACTCAGATTGCAAAGAGACTATCACCTCCACCCTTCCAGACATCATGCTTCTATTTATGCTGCCTAAGACAATAATCATTTTTTAAACAGCTTTATTTATGTATAACTCACATACCGTATATATTAGGCTTCTGCTGATGCTGCAACAAATTACCACACACTTAGTGGCTTAAAGTAACACAAATTTACTATCTTGTTCCACAGATCAGAAGTGAGACACAAATCTCACTGGACTATGATCAAGGTATTGGCAAGGCTGAGTTTCTTTCTGAAGGCACTAGGGGAGAATGGGTTTCCTTGGCCTTCCCAGCTTCTAAAGGCCACCTGCCCTCCTTGGCTCATAGCTCCCTTCCTCCATCTTCAAGGCCAGCAACACTGGGCTGAGTCTTTCTCAAGATGCTATCTCTCTGGTTCTCTCTTCATATTCCATCTTCTACTTTTAAGGTCTTAAGTGATTACATTCGGCTCAGCTGGGTAATCCAGGCTAACCTTCCTGTCTTAAAGTCAGATAATTAGCAACTGAATTAATTTCATCTGCAAACTTAATTCTTCTTTGCCATGCTATTAACAGGTTCGGAGGTTTAGGACATTAACAGGTTCTTTGCCATGTTATTAACAGGTTCTGAGGTTTAGGACATAGGCCTCTTTCAGGGGCCATTATTCTTTCTACTACATCACACAATTCATTCATTTAAAATGTACAATCCTGTAATTTTTGGTATAGTCACAGGGTTATTGGCAACCACCATCACGATCAGATTTAGAACATTTTCATCACCTGGAAAAGAGAGCTGACTTGATTAGCAGCCACTCCCATTTCTTCCCACCTCCCCCCGCCTGAGGCTGCCACTAGTCTGCTCTCTACCTCATAGACTTGCCTGTTCCAGACGTCTCAAATGAATGGAATCTTACAATATGCAGCTCTTTGTTACTGACTTCTTTCCCTTAGCATAATGTTGTATCATGTATCAGTACTGTGTACATTTTTATTGCTAATAATATTCCACTGTACACATATACCACATTTTATTTATCCATTCATCATCGATAGACATATGGGTTATTCCCACATTTTGATTATTGTCAATAATACTCCTATAAACATTTGTGTACAAATTTTTGTGTGCGCATGTTTTCCTTCCTTTCCTTCCTTCCTGCCTGCCTCCCTCCCTTCCTCCCTGCCTCCCTGACTTCCTGCTTGCCTGCCTTCCCTCCCTCCCTACTTCCCTTCTTCCTTTCCCTTCCCTTCCCTTCCCTTCCCTTCCCCTCCCTCCCCCCCCTCCCCCCCCTTTTTTTTCCTTCCTCTCTCTCTCTCTCCCCACCTTTCTTTCTTTTCTGAGACGGAGTTTTGCCCTTGTCACCCAGGCCGGAGTGTAGTGGCATGATCACGTTTGAGTGATTCTCCTGTCTCTCTCCAGACTCTCAAGTAGCTGGAATTACAGGTGCACGTCACCATGCCTGGCTAATTTTTGCATTTTTGGTAGAGATGGGGTTTCACCATGATGGCCAGGCTGGTCTCAAACTCCTGACCTCAGTTGATCCACCTGCCTCAGTCTCCCAAAGTGCTGGGATTACAGGTGTGAGCCACCGCGCCTGGCCTGTTTTTCATTTCTCTTAGGTGTTCACCTAGGATTGGAATTGCTGGGTCATATGGTAATGTTATGTTTAATATTTTGAGGAACCACCACGCTATTTTTTAAAGTGGATGCACAATTTTACATTCCCACTGGCAGTGTATGAGGGATCCAATTTCTTCACAACCAAGCCAAAACTTGCTGTCTGCTGTTTTTTTCTTTTTTTTCAGTTATAACCAAACTAATGGGTGTGAAGTGGCATCTCGTGGTTTCGATTTGCATTTTTCCCTCATGACTAAGGAAGTTGAGCATCTTTTCATGTCCTTATTCATCTGCATATCTTTTTTGGAGGACTGTCTGTTCAGATCCCTTACCCACTGAAAAAACTGAGTTAGTTATCTTGTTATTGAGTTGTAAGAATTCTTCATATATTCTGGATATGTTACAGGAAAAGGGTCCTGATCCATACCCCAAGAGAGGGTTCTTGGATTTCACACAAGAAAGAATTCAGGGTGAGTCCACAGTGCAAAGTGAAAGCAAGTTTATTAAGAAAGTAAAGAAATAAAAAAGACTGCTACTCCATAGATAGAGCAGCCCCAAGGGCCGCTGGTGGCCCATTTTTATGGTTATTTCTTGATGATATGCTAAACAAGGGGTGGATTATTTATGCCTCCCCTTTTTAGATCATATAGGGTAACTTCCTGACATTGCCATAGCATTTGTAAACTGTCATGGCTCTGGAGGGACTGTAGCAGTGAGGATGACCAGAGGTCACTCTCATGGTCATTTTGGTTTTGGTGGGTTTTGGCCGGCTCCTTTACTGAAAACTGTTTTATCACAAGGTCTTTATCACCTGTGTTTTAAGCTAACTTCATATCTCATCCTTCGACTTAGAATGCCTTAACAATCTGGGAATGCAGCCCAGTAGGTCTCAGCCTCATTTTATCCAGCTGTTGTTTAAGATGGAGTTGCTCTGGTTCACACACCTCTGACAGATACAAGTTCCTTATCAGGTGTATGAGTTGCAAATATTTTCTCCCATTCTATAAGTTGTCTTTCTTTCTTTCTTTTCTTTCTTTCTCTCTCTTCCTTCCTTCTTCCTTCCTTCCCTCCTTGCCGAATTCATTTATTAGTTCTGTTTTTGATTTTCTGTGGGAATGAGGTATTGCTATAATGCTGATCTCCACCTCCTGGCCTCAAGTGATCCTCCTGCCTCTGCCTCCCAAAGTGCTGGCATTACATGTATGAGCCACCATCCTGTGGCGCATTGATTAGTTCTAATAGTTTTTTGTTTTTATATTTCTTAGGATTTCCTATATACAAGATCATGTCACCTGCAAATAGAGGTATTTTTCTTCCTTTCCAGTCCAGATGCCTTTTCTTTCTTTTTCTTGATTGCTATGGCTAGGACCTCCCATACAATCTTAAATAGAAGTGATGAGAGAAACACCCTTGTCTTGTTCCTGATCTTAGAAGAAAAATGCATTTAGTCACATTAAATATGTTGGGTGTGGGTTTTTTTTGAGATGGCCTTTATCAGATTGAGGAAGTGTCCATTTTTTTCTTTGAGACAGAGTCTGGGTCTGTCACCCAGGTTGGAGTGCAGTGGCATGATGTCCTCTTACTTCACCTCTGTCCTCTGGATTCAAGTGATTTTTCCTGCCTCAGCGTCCCGAATAACTGGGATTACAGCTGTGTGCCGCCACACCTGGCTAATTTTTGTATTTTTAGTAGAGAAAGTATTTCACCATGTTGGCCAGGTTGGTCTCAAACTCCTGACCTCAGGTGATCTGCCCACCTTGGCCTCCCAAAGTGCTGGGATTACATGCATGAACTACTGCACCCGGCCTGAAGTTCCCTTCTGTTCCTAGTTTATTGAATTGTTTCTGTTTTAAATCATGAAAAGGTATTAAATTTTGTAAAATACTTTTCCTACATTTATTGAGATAATTTTTTTTTTCAGTTGGAGTCCCTTTCTGTCACCCAAGTTGGGGTGCAGTGGTGTGACCTCAGATCACTGCATCCTCTGCCTCCTGGGTTCTAGCAATTCTGCCTCAGCCTCCCTAGTAGCTGGGATTACAGGCACACGCCACCACGCCCGACTAATTTTTTGTATTTTAGTAGAGACGGGGTTTCACCCTGTTGCCCAGGTTGCTCTCTAACTCCTGAGCTCAGGCAATCCACCCACCTCAGCCTCCCAAAGGGCTGGGATTACAGGCGTGAGCCACCATGTCCTGGTCGATCATGGTTTTTTATCCTTTATCCTATTGATACTGTGTGTTACATTAATTGATTTTCATACCTTAAGCCAGCTTTGCATTCCTGGAATAAATCCCGCTTGGTTATGGTGTCTTATCCTTATTGCATGTTGCTAGATTTGTGTTGCTAGTTCTTTGTTGAAGATTCTTCCATCTGTATTCCATCTTTAGTTCAATAAATAAATTAGTCAGTAGTTTTCTTTCCTTGCAATGTCTTTTATCATCATTTTTATAAGGCTACAGCCTATTATTTTTTTTTTACAATTGATTTTCTTTATTTTTAGAAATGTTATTTCATTTAATTTCTTTGTCTGTGAACACATCCTACTGTTGATGGCAATTTTGTTTGTTATCTACAGTTCTCTCCTGCACTGGCCAGGATGTTAGAAGACCTGAACTGAACCTGAACCTGTGTTAACACAATCGCACTGTGCAATCCTGAATTTCTATTCTCTGGACTTCAGTCTCCTCTTCTGTAATTATGAGATTATAAACTCTTTGAAACTGTAGTCCTTTTTTTCTTTCTGTTCTCACAAGCTGTTTCCAATTTATAGAGTTTTATAAAAGGCAGCATGTATCCCCAGTCCGGTGCTCTTTGCCTGGGATCAGGTCTGAAAGGGTCTTCATTGTCCTGCTGATGAATAAGAGAAATCAGTGCTTTTAAAACAATGCGCAGATGAACATATATATGAATCACCAGGGACTCTTAAATGCAGATGCTCATTCCATAGATCTAGATTCTGCATTCTCACAAGCTGTTGGGTAATATTGATGCTGCCGGTCTATGGATGCCACTTTGAGTAACAAAGAACCAGAACATTGCTTCCTAAGCTTCAGCCACGTAAGAGCCAATTGCATATTTTTTGCCATATTCTTCTTTCATCTATACAATTAAAAAATATTTTTTTCTTTTAATTAACTAGAAATTAAATCCCTTCTTTGGGTAAAATTTAGACTAATTCTAGTCAATAATATACATCAAATCACAGGTGTTAGGTACTATACATATACTTAGATGGTGTCTCGCTCTGTCGCCCAGGCTGGAGTGCAGTGGTGCAATCTCAGCTTACTGCAGCCTCTGCTTCCAGGGTTCAAGCAATTCTCCCTCAGCCTCCCAAGTAGCTGGGATTACAGGTGCCTGCCACCATACCTGGCTAGATTTTTTTTGTAGTTATATATATTTTTAATACACATTAAAAATGTCTATTCAAATTTAAAAAGACAGTCATCTGTGTACCAGCAGAAATGATCCCATGTACCACTTGACTATGCATCCCCTGTGGTATTGCTTTAGAGCTTCCTCGGGGCTGAGAATGTGGTTCTTACCCTTTAAACGCCGCCATACTTTAATTGGACACTTTTGACTTGCATCTCATGATTTTGCCCTCCCACCCTTTTTTTCTGAGATGGAGTCTCACTCTGTCACCCAGGCTGGAGAGATCTTGGCTGAGTGCAATCTCTGCCTCCCCGGTTCAAGCGACTCTCCTGAGCAGCTGGGACTACAGGCTCAGGCCACCATGCCCAGCTAATTTTTGTATTTTTAGTAGAGACAGGGTTTCACCATGTTGGCCAGGATGGTCTCAATCTCTTGACCTCATGATCCGCCCGCCTTGGCCTTCCAAAGTGCTGGAATTAAAGGTGTGAGCCACCGCACCCGGGTGATTTTGCCCCCATTTTTCTCTGCTGCAATTTGGCCAGTGATTCCTATCTTTCCCTCTATTATCCACCCTGATTAACTCAGCTGCACCTGTCAGCCTTTATTCCTGTGAGCGGGAGCGGGTGGAGCGAGGCGTGCTGAAGAAGTCGTTAAAATGCATGAGTGATCATATTCACTCTTTCCTGTCCACAGCATAGGGGCTAAGTCCCTGGGTCCCACATCTGAGCTTCATTTGGCAGGCCTGGGGCTCATGGCTTGGAGCAAGGACGCCTGTGGGAACCAGCAGCGGCAACCTGCAGGCTTCATCTGGTGGACCCTACTGGGGGCGGGGTCTCGAAGAGCCTGTGAGTTTCCTCTGGGTTTCTGACACCGTCCACTGCAGGAAGCAGGGGTGAGGTTGTTCGGTGAATTTTCCCTGTATTCTCTAGAAGAGGTGCTTATAAAGATGGAATAAGGCTGGTTTCCAGAATTTTGATTCCTTTTGTTTCTGCTTTTTTCTTCCAGCCTCTTTGCCTTCATCTGTAACATAGGGGTGATAATAACTGCCACATGAGGTGGGAGGTGCAGTAGTGAAGAATTCAGGTTTTGGGCCCAGCGCAGTCGCTCATGCTTGGAGTCTCAGCACTTTGGGAGGCCGAGGCAGGCGGATCACTTGAAGTCAGGAGTTTGAGATCAACCTGGCCAACATGGTGAAGCCCCATCTCTACCAAAAATACAAAAATTAGCTGAGTGTGGTGGCTCACGCCTGTAGTCCCAGCTACTTAGGAGGCTGAGGCAGGAGAACCTGGGAGGCAGAGGTTGCAGTTAGCTGAAATTGGACCACTGCACTCCAGCCTGGGTGACAGAGCAAGACTGTCTCAAAAAAAAAAAAAAAAATCAGGTTTTGATGTCCAACAGGCTGATTCTGTTGTTTGTCACATGTAGGACCTGGAGCAAATCATAAAACCTAGAGGAGTCTCAGTTTCCTCCTCTGTGAAGTGGAGATAACAACACGTACTTTCTAGGGACAGTGCAGGAGGATGAAGGAGTGCTGAGCCGGTGGCTAGCATAGCCTGAGCACCCCATGGATGGTAGCAACTGTCATCATCATCATTGTCACACCATCATCATCATCATTACAATAAAATAGTGAGCAAATCTTGGATCTTTTGGTACTTAACATTTGTTTTCTTTTCCTTCCTCCCTACCTTTCTTCCTTCTTCCCCTCCTTCCTCGTTTTTCCCTGTCTTCCTAACTTCCTTTATTCTCCTTCTTCTCACTTTCTTCTCATCCTTCCTTGGTACACCTGGTTGCAGCTGCAAGGAGCAGCAGGAGCTTACACAGGAAAAGGAGATGTCATCAGATCCTGGGGGGACTTGAATGTCGGAGGGAGTGTGATCATCAGCCTAGGGGCAATAGTGAGTCACTGAAGGCTGCGGTACAGCAGAAACAAGTTGTGTGAAAGTGAGGAAGTGAGACTGGAAAGGCGGCATGAGGGCGGAAGCTGGAGCCAGAGAGGTGAGATAACCAAGGGGCCTAAAGGTCGAGTGAAAGGGATGGGGAAGCAGAGGCTGCGTCTCCGCCTAGAGCTCGCCTGGGAGAAGCAGCCTCATTCTCAACGTTCACCTGGCCCACAAAACCCAGCCAGTGCACCCACCTCTGTCTGACCTCAGACAAGTGCTTAACCTCTCTGAGCAGCAGTAAGGCTGTCCTTGGTCTTTGTGACACTGGTTTCCCAGCAAAGACACTTCTGGATCCTGCAGGCTTCCATCATCTTCCAGGCTGCTCCCTGCTCAGAGATTAATTTGTTTACTCCCTTGCCTGGAGATGAGCTGAGGGAACTAATCGTCCATCAGCCCAGGCTCCCCCAACCTCACACTGCCCCGCCCCAAATGTCCATTTTCTGGCAAAATATGTCTTTGCCGCCGACGAGGCTGCTTGGAAAATGCTAATTTCATCCTCAAATTAAAATTTGTTCCCTTACCCTCATTTTAATAAAAATGAAGCATCCGGAAACATCGCCACGGTGCAGAAGAGAAAGATCTGACATAATTTTTAAAATGTCTTCAATCACACTGCCTTCTGAACGGTCTGTCCTCTCACCCTGACCCCCTCCCCATCTCCCAACCCCCTGAGGCAGCATTTACATTTCTTAATAACCCCTCATTAATATTCATGAGAAGGGGTGGGTAATAATGGCTGAGCACACCGCACTAATTCAATTTCCACCCGCCTCAGCGTGTTTACTTAATCACCAAGGGACCCGGGTTACTCAGTACAATTATTTATTTGGAATTAGATCTGGAGGCATCTGGACTGGAAACAGGGAACCAAGAGCAAAATGAAAATCGAATTCTCTTCGTCCTCTCCTCCCAGCCGCCTCTTCCTGACCATGTGCCAATGCTCCAGGCAGCCAGCAGGGCTTGGAGGACAAGCCTCGGTGCCCGCTGGGCAGCTCCTGAAGGAACTAGCTCGTGAGGGTCTGAATGTGTTCCAGATGCTCTGGCCCCGGCAGGAATCTCTCATCAACAGAAGCCTAGGAGGTAGCGCCAGGCCCAGCAGTGGGCCAGGCGCACCATCCCAGCCAAGAGCATGGCCAGCCAGAGGCAGGGTGTCCAGGAGATGCTGGGGTATTGGCCCAACCTGGACATGCAGTGTGGAAAGACCCTTGATCACAGGCCCCCATGGAGGTGAGAGTTTGTGATATGGGGTCTAAGTAACACCTGCTCATCATGGAACTTCTGCTTCACTGTCACCTCCTCCAGGAAGCCTTTTCTGGTCCCCAGACAAGGTTAGGTTCTCCTATTACACACATCTTCTGTTACAATCAGGATGGGCTTGGTCTTAGCACCTTGCCCACTGTGGGTCATCACACCGTGGTTTCTAATTAGTTGTTCTGGGTCTGTTTCTCCCCGCAGTAGTCAGTTGCCTGGGAGTAGGTCCCATGTTGTCCTGGTCATGTGACCCCAGCATCTAGCAATGCCCAGCAGAGATGCTCAACAATATTTGTTTACTTCTTGACAGATTGATTCTGCTATTGACTCCTGATTCTCGAGCCTCTGTTTCCTTATCTGTAAAATGAAGCTAAGAATATTCATCTTGCAGGATTGCTGTGGGGACTCAGTGTTTTCCGTGTAAAGAGGATGCAGAGGACATCAGTGTGAAGTGTTGAGCTCAGTTCCTGACCCGTGATAAACACCCAGTTCACATAAGATGCTATCATTGTTACTGTGATTTCTGATGGTGGCGGAGCACAGAAGAGCTAGCTGTGGGAGGCCTGTGTAGACTCAGAGGAGGCTGGGCTTGGAGGAAGCTCTTCTCAGAGTCTTGAGACTCTGAGATTCAAAGTCTTGAAATGCCTTTCTCAAGTTCACACAAGTAGTAAGGTCAAGTCTCCATCCTGCTTATCTTTTTAAGCATTGGATGAGCTTAGCAAGTTGCTTAACTTTTCTGAGCCTCAGTTTCCTCCTCTGTAAAATGAAAATAATAATGGCAGCCACCTAGTGGATTGCTGGGGAGTAAGGTCCCTCATGCAATTCAGCATGGAAGCTGACACATGAACTTAATGAAAAGGGCTACTGTTATGGCAGATGCGGTGAGACCAGGCAGAGGGAATAGCATGAGTGTGTTTATCTGTTGATTGACTTGCTAACGTATTGAGTCATGCATTCAGCATGCATTCATTAGCCCTTTCCAGGTGCCTGGCCCAATGCTCAGCTCTGACGGGAGCAAAGGTACAGAAAGCATTAGCTCCCTCGGGTCAGGGGCTCCCGGCTGATAGAAAAAGTGAGGCAGGAAGGCAAATCACTGGCACATCAGCAAATGCCAAGGCTGCAAGGGGACACTGGCAAACCATGGCTTCCAGCTCTGAAGTTTAGGAAAAGGTGACCAAAGGGGTGGCATTTGGGGCAAGAAGAAGAATTTGGGCCAGAGCAAGGGGGCAGAGCATCCTAAGTAGAGGAACCAGCAAGGATATAGGCCTGGCAGTGGGGATTTTCTGTTACAGCCAAAGCATCCTAAATTGATACACCTTTGTGTATGTTATCTCTACTGCTTGGCCTATTCCCTTTTACCTGATGCTCAGCAAACTCCTACCTATCCTTCAAAGCCCAGCTCTAGTGACCCGATTGTCTAATATTCTGACATCTCTTGGCAAAGCCACAGCTCTTTCCTTGTATTCTCCAGCACTGTGCTCCTGCCCCGTCCTCAGACTTCTCATGTAGTATCATCTGCTTATCCATCTATCTCTTGTTCTCACCTTCTGCCCCTCTGCTCTGTATTGCAGGGGACTGGGTTTGGCTAATGGGAGGCGCTGGTTGGGGGGGCTACAGGATGGAAGGAAGGGAGAAGTCTGGGTATTTTTCCTCTCCATCTTTTTTTTTTTTTTCTGAGATGGAGTCTTGCTCTGTCTTTTAGGCTGGAGGGCAATGGCGTGATCTTGGCTCACTGCAACCTCCACCTCCATGGTTCAAGCAATTCTCCTGCCTCAGCCTCCTGAGTAGCTGGGATTATAGGCGCCTGCCACCACACCCAGCTAATTTTTGTATTTTTAGGAGAGACAGGGTTTCACCATGTTGGCCAGGCTGGTCTCAAACTCCTGACCTCGTGATTCGCCCACCTTGGCCTCCCAAAGTGCTGGGATTGCAGGCCTGAGCCACTGCGCCCGGCCTCTCCTCTCCACCTTGGGCAGCATCTCCAGCAGTGGCTGTGTCTCCTCCGTGTCTCTAGCTCCTCTGAAGCTCCATCATGGTCTCATATTCCACCAAGTGACCCTACTCCTGGGCTGGGGGTGGTGGCACCCCCTTGCTATTACCTGTCTTTGGGCTGCTTTGCCATCTCCAGTTGTCTGCCCAAACCTTCTGCCACCTTCCATTCCCTGGATTAAAGTTCCTCTTTTGTAAAAACTCAAGTATTTCCTGGTTAGACACTGACTCATATACATACCTGCCAGGTGACAAGCTCCCCAATGGGAAGGGCCCCGCCTTGTATCCCCAGGACTTGGACACAGAGAAGCTACCCAAAGGTAAATGAACCAATGAATGAATGAATGACTTTTGATTACCTGGCTTGTGTAGCCAAAGTCTACTCTTGCTTAGCAGAAGAGAAGAGGCATAAGGTCAACCAGTTGCTGAAAACAACATTAATAATAATAATACTAAAGAAATGATCCGTAAACAAGAAAATGCTTTCTAAATAACGCTAAGCCAGTAACTTTCTTTGTAGACTGTAAATTTCAGCGCCCACATTGGACTGTCCTGTTTCTGCCCAGATCAGTGCTTCTGCTAAAGTGGCCGCAGAGTGGGAGGTCAAGAGAAAAAAGAGAAGATAATGGATTGGGGGCCATGTCTTAGCCCAGGAACAAAAGGCAGGGAGGAGCACAGGGGACAGCAGATGATTTAATCATTACAAACTCATTTAGAGAGGGTCCTTCCCTCCCTTCCTGCCTCCAAAGCACCTGGACCCTTAAGTGCCTGGCCAAATCCCTTCATTAAAATTTCTGAGAACTGGTGCTGGGTTGGAAGACAGTGAAGGCCTGCTGGCATGTTTGCCAGAGAAGTTCAGAAGGCTGCGGGAGGGGCATTTCTCTAGAAGTCAAATGGTAACAGCGGGGTGGGTGGATTGTGGGATTGAGAGAGGAGAATGAGGGAAAGGGAATTTTGGAGATGCAAGGAACTGGCGCAGCCTATCTTAGGTTGGGTTCCCTGAAAAGCAGAAACTAAAACAAGAACTTGAGTACATGCTTGGGTACATATTTTATTTGGGAGATGCTCATAGGAAGTAAAGTGAGGGAACCAAGAGAGCAAGACAGGGAAGGAGCTGGTTGCTGCAGTGGATAATTGGGACTCGATTCTGCAAATAGCCTCTGAGTACTATGCAGAAGCCATCTCAGAATTGTTCACCCAGAGGACAGAAGGCTGGGCATTTATCCTCTAGCTCCTATTCCCCTAAAGGTTAAGCGTTACCTCAGTTAGGGCATTAACTCCCCACACCTTTGGGCAGTGCCACTGGGTCACAGGGCAAGGGACCAGGACTTCCAAGGCAGCCTTGAGACTGCAAAGCTGAGAGACTAGGCAAGCACTTGAGGCAGGAAGCTGCCAGTGTGCATGGGAACTGTGCAGCCCAGGTGCAGCTGAGGTCAGAGGTGGGGAGCAAGGCTGTAGTGTGGTTGCGCTCTCAGCATCTACCACACTCTACTGTCCCTGCTGCACACAGCCTGAGTCCTCAAGCTCCACAGCCATTCCTTCCTTCCTTCATTCACTCAGCAAACACTTCCCAAGTACCTACTCTGTGCCAAGAACTGTGCTAGGTGCTGGGAAGAGAGTGTGAGCAAGACAAATATGGCTCCTGACCATACAATGCTTATATTCAAATTTAAAAGGCAGAAATAAATAAGTGTATGTGCAAATTAGTAAGATGCCTTCAGAGAGTGATAGTGTTTCAAAAGAAAGCAACAGGGATGGTATGGTTTGGCTCTGTGTCCCCACCCAAATCTCACCTTGAATTGTAATAATCCCGACTTGCCAAGGGTGGAACCAGGTGGAGCTAATTGATTCATGGCGGGGGTGAAGTCCCCCATGCTTTTCTCATAATAATGAGTGAGTCTTGTGAGATCTGATGGTTTTATAAACATCTGGCATTTTCCCTGCTTGCTCTCATTTTCTCCTTCCTGCCACCATGTGAAGAAGGACATGTTTGCTTCCCCTTCTGTCATGACTGTAAGTTTCCCAAGACCTTCCTAGCCATGCTGAACTATGAGTCAATTAAACATCTTTCCTTTTTTTTTTTTTTTTAACTTTTTTCCCAGACCTTCTGTGGTAACATCTTTCCTTTATAAATTACTCGGTCTCAAATCTGTCTTTATTAGCAGCATGAGAATGGATGGATACAAAGAAGATGGAATAGAAAGAAAACAGAGAAAAGGAGGGGACCTGCTTCAGGCAGGGCCATTGGGAAGGGTTGCTCTTGATAGGTGGCCCCTGAGCACAGCCCAAATGTTGAGCAGGAATGTACACATCTTCTGCCACCAATGGCTTCTGAATCAGTGTTTCTGAAAATGTGAGGTTTCAGGGACTGTACAATATAAAATTTTTTTTGATAACTAATATAGGGTTACTATTTTTGCCAAGTAAAAACAAAAAAAATTCAACTATGAATGGCCATTTACTATCTCCATGATTTCATAAACGAAATGACATTTTGAACACCCCCAAAGTAGGAAGATCAGACCCCAGAATAAAGACAGTCTTTTAAATGAAATAAATTTAGCTTTCTTAAAACCCTCTTGGAAACTTCTCTCCCACTCAAGGTCTACCTTGGACTCAGGACACATTGTTATTCCCTTTGTTTTCTTGTCTTGGGGATTTTGGTAACAGGAGATAAAGTGTGAAACTGCATGTCTATGCCCATGTCCATCAGTTTTTCCATTTGCAAAGTTGAGTAGTTGCTTGAATTACTTCTAAGGTATAAACTAGAAAGTACAGAGATGTTAGCAATTAATTCATTTAACAGTCACAGAAAGTGCACAGAATTCCTTTCTTCTCACCACCACTTTCTCTGCCTGGGAAACTCCTCTTCTACTCTCAAAACCCAGTTCAAATATCCCATTCCTGGGCTTTTCTCTGCAATCAGTCAGCCATCCTCCCTGCTCCCATAGCAGAGAGTCTTGGCCTATATTGAGGACACAGCCCCCATCCATTGTGATAGGTGATTGTTTCTGGGTCACGGAAATTGGTCCTGTGTCTCCCTTCCAGAAAACCTTTTCATTTTCCCAGAACTCCTCAGTATAAATGTGGATAATGCAGAAATACAGGAAATAGGGATTCCTGAGCAGAAGAAAAGGGGAAGGGAAGTAGCATTTATTGAGTATCTGCAATGCACCTGCCAGGTGCTTCACGTGTGTATTATTTCATTTGAAGCCCTTACTTATTTTAATTCAGCCCCTCCCACCATAACTACTGCTTCGTATCCCATTCCTACACACACTGCTCTTTCCATCTGTGACACCTCTGCTCCCACCATTTCTCCTGCCCAGGACACCTCGCCTCCTGTCTAAGTCCTCCTGGCTTCTTCCTGCGCGGGACTCCATGCCTGGGACTTGGCAGCCTGGGGGTTTGTCTGCCCTGCCTAAAAGAAAATGGTCATTGCATCTAGGCCACATGGTTAGGGTCAGAGTTCAGGGAGACGGAAGCTCAAATGAAGAGTCTGCCTGGCCCTTTCTAGCCTGAAAACACCGAGATCCTTTAAACCAGAGACTCCCTTGTTCCAAGACTCCAGAGTTGTTTGCAGTTTTGTGTTGATGGCTGGTCCTGGAATGCTGATTCTCACTTCCAAGATTCTAGACCTCTGAGATTCTGAAGACAGGGGAGAGGGCCTGTGCTTTAGGACTTGAGCTGTCTCTGCTGCCTCTCCAGGGGCCACCTGGCCTCAGGACCCCAGACAGGCACTGTGGGGTGGCAACCAACCTGGAGGAAAACTCAAATCAGCCCCTGTCTTCAGTTCTACCACGGTGGATGAAGCCTCATGGAGAACAGATAGTTACCTGGTAAGCAGGGGGCTGTGTGGGGGTGGAGAGGATGCCCCCAGAGAGACCTTCCTCTCCCCTCTGAGAAAGGAGCTGCTGTGCCAGCCTGTAGGTCCTTTCCATGACAACAGTTGTTTAGCACCTGCCAGTCCTCACACCAACTTCCCTCACCTGCCCTTCTTTTCTTTTTTCCTTTCCTCATTCAAGGAGCCAGTTTTCACTCTAAACTTTCACCACTTCATCCTGCGTGCCAAGTGCTGGTTTAAGCATTTGGCATCTATCACAGATTGGGATCTCATAAGCAGAGTTTGGGGTGTAAGATATTCATTAGGGATCAATGCCAGTGATAGGAAGGGGAGAAGCAGGATTGGAGAGAGGGAGAAGGCAACGGTGAGGTTGGCTCTATAAAGTCTCAGCCAACCGGGCAGGAGGCCCAGGAACGGGCATTGCTTGGAGTTGTTCTGCATCCAGCTGAAACAGCCAAGCCTTCATATCCCTGTTTGCTCAGTAACTGGGTGCAGGCTGCCCCAGGAAGGGTGTGACTTCCGGCCAGGTGGCTCTCTGCAGCTCAGGCTGACTGCCCTCCTCACATCACACAGCAAGCCCTTCCTTAAAGGAGTGTCTGGGTAGCCTCTCTCTTTGTTTTCTACAACAACCATAATCTGATTTAACTTCCACCACAACCCACTGGTATAGGAATTTACAAATCTATTTTATAGATGAGTACACAGAAGTTAGTTTGCCCAAAGCAGCTTCCAAAAGGGAAGTTAGAGCTCCACCCACAACTTGCGTCCAGGCCAAATTATAATGGTCTCTTTTCTTTCCCATGCCACAGGGTTCCTTAGAATTGAGATCCATTTTTGTCCATTTCTTTTAGGTGCAAATTGTCACTGGATGGCAAGCATCAAGGATAATTTTCCCCAAGCTTCAGCCCCACAAAGTGTCCTTTGCATCTCTCCCCTTTTACCCCATTTTCCTTTAGAAAACAATCCCTCCTCTACCCTTAGTCCATGTGGTCCAAGGGAGACTCCACTTCCTGCTTCAGGATAAAGCATGTGACCCAAGCTAAGCCAATCAGTGGATCATGTTCCCCTGACCCTGCAATTGATTCATAGGTGGCACATGACCCTAGGGGAACCAATCAGAGTAAATTCCAGGACATTTGCTGGAGCTGCCAGAAAAGTGTTGCTCTTTCTAGATGTACTTGAACCATCAACAGTCAGAATTGGAGCTCCTCATATGTTTGAGTTATTCACTGTAGCATAACAAACCACTCCCAAAACATAGTGACTTCAAACAAACAATAATTCATTATTTCTTATCATTCTGCGGGTTAACAGGGCAGGGCTTCTGCACCATATGTTGTGGGCTGGGGTCATTCAGGTGGCTCCATTCAGTTGTGGCAGGACTGGAAGGGCCAAGAGGCAATACTGTCTGTGTATGTGTGAGTGTATGTGTTTGGCAGCAGGATGGGCGGTGGGGGGTGGGGGAGGTAGGTGATGGGGGCGGTGAGGGGAGGAAGTGGGTGGAGAGCAGCGAGGCTGGTCCATTCCAGGTGCAGGTAACAAGAGGTACATATTTTGCAGAGAGCTTAAAAATAACATTGACTAAAAGTCAATCTGCTTTTTATCCTCACTGGGTGCTGAAAATTCTAAACCATGTTAGTGAGAAAACACTCCACCCCTCTTAGGGCAGACCACCATCCTCGCTTATTACGAAGGCCTCTCCTAGGGTCTAGACTCTTTGTGGTGACCATCAGCTGGGGTCTCTTTGTTCTCCTCTGTGTAGTCTTTTTCCCATGTGGCATCTCATCTTCTGGACCCCTCTACAAGATCTCTCTCTTCAGCAAGGTAGCTCAGAGGTGGCTGTGACAATTTCCTTTCTTTTCTCTTCTTTTCTTTTCTTTTTCTCTCTCTCTCTCTTTCTTTCTTTCTTTTTCCTTCTTTCCTTCTTTCCTTCTTTTTGAGACTGAGTCTTGCTCTGTCACCCAGGCTGGAGTAATGGCACGATCTCAGCTCACTGCAACCCATAACTCCGAGATTCAAGCAATTCTCTTGCCTCAGCCTCCCGAGTGGCTGGGACTACAGGCATTCACCACCACGCCTGGCTAATTTTTGTAGTTTTAGTAGAGACAGGGTTTCATTATGTTGGCCAGGCTGGTCTCAAACTCCCGACCTCAGGTGATCCACCTGTCTCAGCCTCCCAAAATGCTGCGATTACAGGTATGAGCCACCGCACCTGGCCAGCAATTTCTTAAGGTAAGACAACAATGACATTTGCCTCATCAATTGATTCTTTCTTTCACCAAAGATTTCTCTATAGCATGCAATGCTGTTTCGTAGCATTTTACCCATAGTAGAACTTATTTCAGAATTGGAGTCAATTCTTCAAAACCCTGCTTTAATATTCTGAATCCTTTGTTGTCATTTCACCCATGTTCACAGCGTCTTCACCAGAGTGGAGTCCATCTCAAGAAACCACTTTCTTTGCTTCGTCATAAGAAGTAACTTCTCATCTGTTCAAGTTTGATTATGAGATTGTAGCAATTCAGTCACATCTTCAGGTTCCACTTCTGATTCTAAGCGTCTTGTTATTTCCACCGCCTCTGCTGTTACTTCCTCCACCGAAGGCCTGAACCCCTCAAAGTCATCCTAGAGGGTTTGAGTCAACTTCTTCTCAACTCCTGTTAATGTTGGTATTTTGACCTCCACCCATGAATCATGAATGTTTTCTAAAGGCATTTAGAATAGTAAATCCTTTCTGGAAGATTTTCAATTTACTTTGCCCAGCTCCATCAGAGGAATCACTATCCATGATGGCTGTAGCCTTATGAATATGTTTTGGAAGCTGAAATTACTCCTTGATCCATGGGCTGCAGAATGGATGTTGTATTATCAGGCATGTAAACAGCTGTAATCTCCATCTCCTTGTACATTGCTATGAGAACTCTTGGGTAACCAGGTTACATTGTCAATGAGCAGAAATATTTTGAGAGGGACCCTTTTTTTTTTTTTTTTTTTGAGCAGTAGTTCTCAACAGTGGGCTTAAAATATTAAAAAATGCTGAAAAAAGAAATGCTATCATCTTGGCTTTGTTATTCCATGTATAAAACACAGGTAGAGTAGATTTAGTGTTCTTTATAGGGACGCTTGGGTTTTCAAAATGGTAAATGACCACTGGCCTCAACTTAGTCACCAGCTGCATTAGCCCCTAACAAAAGAGTTAGCCTGTCCTTTGAAGCTTTGAAGCCGGGCACTGACTTCTCCTCTCTAGTTATGAAAGTCCCAGATGACATCTTCTTTCAGAATAAGGAAAATCTGTTGTTGATTTTACATTGAAAATCTGTTTCGTTTCATCTACATTGAAAATCCGTTGTTTAGTGAGGCCACCTTCATCGACGATCTTGGCTAGATCATCTGGATCACTGGCTGCAGCTTCTCCATCACACCTGCTGCTTCGGCTTGCACTCTCACATCACGGAAGTGGCTTCTTTCCTTAAACCTCATGAACCAGCCTTGGCCTGCTCTCAACTTTTCTTTTGCAGCTTCCTCATGTCTCGCAGCCTTCAGAGAACTGAAGACAGGGCCTTGCTCTGGATTAGGCTTTGGCTTAAGGGAATGTTGCAGCTGGTTTTATCTCCTATCCAACCACTCAAACTTTTTTAATATCAGCCATAAGGCTGTTTCATTTTCTTAGCATTCTTGTGTTCACTGGAGTAGCGCTTTTAATTTCCTTCAAGAACTTTTCGATAAGGTGCAGTGGCTCACGCATGTAATCCCAGTTGAGATACCAAGGCAGGTAGATTACTTGAGCTCAGGAGTTTGAGACCAGCCTGCGCACCATGGCGAAACCCTGCCTGTACAGAAAATACAAAAGTTAGCCAGGTGTGGTGGCACACGCCTGTGGTCCCAGCTCCAGAGGTTTCTGAGGTGGGAGGATTGCTTGAGCCTGGGGAGACTGATGCTGTAGTAAATCAAGATTGCGCCACTGCACTCCAGCCTGGGTGACAGAGTGAGACCCTGTTTGAGAGAGAGCAAGAGACAGAGAGAGAGAGAGAGAGAGAGTTGGAGAGAATAGTCAAAGTCCTAATCCCAGGTACTTGTGAATGTGATCTTATTTGAAAATGGAGTCTTTAATAATGCAATTAAGTCAAGAATCTTGAGTTGAAATCATCCTGGATTTAGGATGAGCTCTTAATCCAATGACAGGTGTTCTTATAAGAGAAAGAGAATTGAGACACAGACACAGAGAGAAAGGCCATGTGAATACGGGAGCAGAGGCTAAGACAGGAGAGATGTATCTGCAAGCCAGGGCACACGTAGGCTTGCCCACTGCCACCAGAAGCCAGGAAAGAGGCATGAAACTGATTCTCCCTCAGGGCCTCCAGAAAACCAACCCTGCTGAACTCTTGATTTTAGACTTCTGGCCTGTAGAGCTGTGAGAGAACAATGACTGTTGTCTCAGGCCCCCAAGTTCGTGGTAATTTGTGATGGCAGCCCTGGGAAACATGTCCAGAGGCTTAGTGTATGCTGTTCCATTGCCTGGAACATGATCCTCTTCTCTTTCCCAAACATTTTTTCAACTCTGCTTTTTGTTGCTTTTAAGTGGACAAATCTTCAGAGAAGAAAGGGGACCTTTTCAAGGAACTGCTTACTGCTTCCTCCTTGTCCTGTAGCTCTCAGCTCAAATGACACCTCCTCCAAGAGTCTGCCCTGGGTTCCTACCCTTCTCTGTGCTCCCAATTTCCTGAACTGCTCGTGCCATAGTCATGCTGGCACTGTCTGTTGACATGGCTTGCTGTCTACTTCCCCACTGCCCTGGGCACTCCACAAGGGCAGAGACTGTGTTTGGCACCTCTTTGTGGCTGCAGCTGTGCCTCACACAGGCTCAGGTACAATAGGGATGTTCACTAATGTTGCTGAATGGATCAATGAACAAATGTTCCCTTCCAGTTCTGCTCCACCTCTGGGCCGCTGCTCTACAGGAGAGAAACCCTTTTTGAGAGCACCTGTGACATAGCTCAAGATCACCAATGCCGGGCGGGGGTGGGACATGCACTCTGGAGTCCAGCCATACCTCAGCACAGCCCTCCTGCCCACATTGCCAAGGCCCTGTCAGAGGCCTGACAAACAGCTTGGCTGATGGCTTATAATGTCAGAGATGATGGAAACAGGGAGGCGACGGCTGAAAGAATGGGTTGGGGACGCTTGTCATAACTTTATTTGTGGGAGGTGAGTTCCTGTCGGCTGGGTGATGGATGGTGGCAGGGCAGGCACAATACAGACCCTGCCACTGCCTCTCTCTCCTTTCTCTAGGCCAAATGACTTTGGGGATGAAAAATGACTTTCTTGGGAGAACCCGGGGGAGGGGAACTTCGGGGTGAGGGGGCTGTCTGGTCAGCACCTTGGAGTGACTTTTGCTTTTTTCTTGATGTAAGTTGACTTTTTCCTGGGCCAGCCTGATCATTTCTTTCCTTATTTCTTCCTTCCCTCCCTCCCTTGACAATAATCCCAGACACATTATCTACTTTGATTCTCCAAACTGCCCTAAAAAGAATATATACTTTTGCAGATGAGGAAACTGAAGCTTAAAGACGAGAAACAACATATCCAAGTTCCCCAGGAAGGAAGTGGAAGACATGGGATATGAACCTCGGTCCAGCTACTCTAAGCCCTGACCTCTTTCCACAACCATGTGATAAAAAGGCCATGGGACCAAGCAGGGTGGGTCATGCCTGTAATCCCAGCACTTTGGGAGGCTGAGGCGGGCAGATCACCTGAGGTCAGGAGTTTGAGATCAACCTGGCCAACACGGTAAAATCCCATCTCTAGTAAAAATACAAAATTAGGTATGGTGGTGCATGTCTGTAATCCCAGCTGCTTGAGAGGCTGAGGCAGGAAAACCACTTGAACCCGGGAGGTGGAGGTTGCAGTGAGCCAAGATCACACCATTGCACTCTAGCCTGGGCGAAGAGAGCAAAGCTCCATCTCAAATTAAAAAAAAGCCACAGAAGCAGCATGTACCATGTTCCCTGGAAGCACAGTGAAGACAGCAATTAATCTGAAAGGAGAAAGTCAGGGAGGGCTGCCAGGCAGAGGTGACATTTGAGTTGGTCCTGAAAGGGTGAGTAAAATGTTAAATGACAGAGACAATTTAGGAAGAGTTTCGAGAGTGAGAAGAGAAATAGGAATTGCATACATTTTTGCTTCTTACCCAAAACCAGACACTCTTTCCTTTTTCCTCTCTATTGTGTGTGTGTGTGTGTGTGTGTGTGTGTGTGTGTGTGTGTGTGTGTGTCTGTGTGTCAGAGTTTCGCTCTTGTTGCCTAGGTTGGAGTGCAATGGTGCAATCTTGGCTTACTGCAACTTCTGCCTCCTGGGTTCAAATGATTCTCCTGCTTCAGCCTCCCAAGTAGCTGGGATTACAGGTGCCCACCACCACACCTGGCTAATTTTTTAATTTTTAGTAGAGATGGGGTTTCGCCATGTGGCCAGGCTGGTTTTGAACTCCTGACCTTGGGCGATCCGTCTGCCTCGGCCTCCCAGAATCCTGGGATTACAGGCACAAGCCACCGTGCTCAGTCTATCCTTTCTAATAGGGCCTCTATTTTGGGGGAGTTGGTAATCTATCCTCCTACAAAGAGCCACGGGATTTACTGAGCCATTCATGAAGTTCCAATTCCCTTGTGAGTGGTTGGTTTGGAATCAGGAATGAGAACAATTCTGCCAAATGAAATAAGAGGAATGTTTGCTCAGGAGCTTCTGGAAAATGCTTTTTTGTTTGTTTTCTTTTCTTTAAACAGGGTCTCACTCTGTCACCCAGTGCTACAGTGGCACAGTCACTGTTCACTGTAGCCTCAGCTTCCTGGGCGCAGGTGATCCTCCCCTCTTAGCCTCCTGAGTAGCTGGGACTACAGGTGTGCATCACCACGCCCAGCTAATTTATTGTATTTTTTGTGGAGAGGGGTTTTGTCATGTTATCCAGGCTGGTCTCAAACTCCTAGGCTCAAGCAGTCTGCCCACCTCAGCCTCCCAAAGTGCTGGGAGTACAGGCGTGAGCCATTGTGCCCAGGTTTGGTTGTTGGTTTTCTGAAAGAGGAAGTCCCTCCTCATTTGCAGGACATGGTCACATGCATGTACTGTGCCTGGAAGTGCGGCAGCTGTCTTGTGACTACGTAGATGGAACTAATACACAGGTGATGACTCAGTGGGAAGACGGAAGGACATCATTAAACCACTGTATGAATGACTGCCTCAGCCACCGTACTGCAGAACTTAATCTTTGAGTTGATACATTTTTCTCGCTGTTAACCAGCTAGGTTAGTGGTTTCATTTTTGCAGCCTAAAGCATTCTGGCTGATAGAAGAAATAAAGAGGGTATCAAGCCTCCCAAGCCCCTACCTCTTAATACCATCACACTAGGGATTAGGTTTCAGCATATGAATTTCAGGCGACACAAACATTTGGACCACAGCAGAGGGCATGTGCTTCGGTCACATTGCCTTGGTGTGAAATCTGACTACACCTGGCTATGTGACCCAGGCAAGTTACTTAACTCCTCTGACCCTTGGCTCTATCGTCTGTGAAATGGAAATAAAGCGGTTGTTAGGATTAAATAAGTGCTGAGCGTGGCGCTAGCAGGTACTTGGAACAACTACCAAAAAATTGAGATTCGAGTGTCTAGGTACTTAGTCAAGGTCACAAAGTCAACCAGTATAGTGGAGGCAGGCTACATGTCAGGCCTCAGCTCAGAGCTCTGTGTGCAATCTCTGCATCCTCTTGCCTCTGGAAGGCAGACTCATGGAGCCAGCACCAAGGCCAGGGCCCAGAGCTCAGCGCTAGATTTCTGGCTGCTGAATCCTTGTTCTACTCCCTGGCGTTGGCTCAGCCAACTGTGGCTAAGAGTTGACTTTGCTTCCCTGCTCTGCGTACCTGCCTTCCACCCCCTCGCCTGAACAGTATTTCCCTGGGGCTCCCATTACCAATTTGCAGAGCAAAGGCATGCACAGGCAGTTCAGGGGTGGCGCGAGCTCAGCGGCTCTGGTATTGTTTTTAATTCAATATTTTGTCCCTGTGCGCCAGCCTCCTTTATTGGATGAGAACACTGTTATTGGATCCTGCCCTGCAGGAGAAAATGCAGCCTTCCCCCGATGATGGCAGCTATGTTGCTCTAGAGTCTGATGAGTTAAGACAGGGCCAGAAGACAGAAGAGAGTTCCAGAAAATCGGGTGGTTACAAGTTGTTCTGTGACACACACAAAAACATTAACATATGTATTATTGACCCTTCCCCTCTCTTCTAGGGAGGACAAAAGCCCAGGAGGCAGCCTTCGCATCATCCTCTTCCTTTCCCTGCACATCCACTATGTCCCTGGGTCCTACTGATTCTACCTGCCCTTTCCTCTACGTCCAGCATTACTCAGTCCAAGTCTCCAAGCATTTCCTGCCTCGACAGCTGGTTACCCCATCCTCCCCTGCTGCCCTCAAACAACAACTCCTCCTCCGTAATGTTTGCTGAACAACTACTCCTCCTCCTCTTCCTCCTCCTCCTCCTTCCTCTCCTCCTCCTCCTTCTTTGTTTTCTTCTGCTGCTGCTGCTGCTGCTGCTTTTTTGAGATGGAGTTTCACTCTTGTTGCTCAGGCTGGAGTGCAGTGGCGAGATCTCAGCTTACTGCAACCTCTACCTCCTGGTTTCAAGTGATTCTCCTGCCTCAGCCTCCTGAGAAGCTGGGATTACAGTGTGCTCCACCACACTTGGCTAATTTTTGTATATTTAATGGAGATTGGGTTTCACCACATTGGCCAGACTGGTCTTGAACTCCTAGCCTCAGGTGATCTGCCCACCTTGGCCTCCCAAAGTGCTGGGATTACGAGCTTGAGCCACTGTGCCTGGCAAACTCATTCTTCTTCTTATAGACTATCTTATTGGAGTTCACCTAAAAGCCTGAGGTAAGGATTTGGACGTACAGAATTTATTTGCATAATGATCCCAGGAAACACTTGGAAGTAGGGGATTGGGAAAGGAAGACAAGGAACAGGGAGGCAGCTGGAAAAGGGTTATCGAGCAGATTACATTGTGGATAAGGGGGCTTGATTCCACCAGACCTCTGGGAGCCTGTGAATAACACCTCGGAGTTCTCCCACCTGTGGAGTGGGGGCTCGGGGTATTTATCTACTGAGTCCTATGGGGGTGGGGGTGTTCATTCTCAGGCACCTCTGACCTGCTTCACAGGTGGGAATACCGTACTCCAGAGTTGTTAGAGAAAGTCTTTAGGTAAAGAGACACAGTGGGCTAGGAGTGGTGGCTCGTGGCTGTTATCCCATCACTTTGGGAGGCTGAGACAGGTGGATCACCTGAGATCAGGAGTTCGAGACCAGCCTAACCAACATGGTGAAACCCTGTCTCTATTAAAAATACAAAAATTAGCTGGGCATGATAGCGGTCAGCTGTAATCCCAGCTACTTGGGAGGCTGAGGCAGGAGAATCGCTTGAGCCTGGGAGGTGGAGATTGCAGTGAGCCGAGATGGTGCCACTACACTCTAGCCTGGGTGACAGAGCAAGACTCCATCTCAAAAAATAAATAAATAAATAAAAGACAGTGCTGCCGGCACTGGCAATTGGAAGTATGCCCAGTGCACACTGAAGAGTGAGGGTCAGGGGATGTGGGCGGGGGCGCTGGAAGCATCTCTTCTATCAGACACAGCCTTTGACTTAAAACCCACTGATGGCTTCCCTCTGCTCTTTGCAGTAAGGACGCAAGTCCTTTGCTCCACCCTACCAGGCCTCAGTGGGCTGGCTCCTGCTTCCTCCCCTCATCCCACTCTTCCCCTCACCACCCTGGGTCCCAGCTTCCTCTCTGCTCCCCAAAGGTGCTTTCTCTCAGCACCCCCTCTTCTTCCCGGGCCCATGCACAGACTACATCTCCTAACCTTGCTTGTACTTAGGACTGCTTTCTGGGTAATAGGATGAGGGCGAGACTAAAATATACCACTTGCAGGCTATATACCTCTTGGTGGTCCTCCATGCTCTTTTTCCCATCCACGGATTAGAAGCAAAAGTCTTCAAGGTCCTAGAGGATAGTGAAGCCACGAAGTGGAAAGAACCTGAATGAATGCCTGACCCAACATATGGAAGGCCACATGCCAAGCATCTACATCAGATTGTTACATCAGCAATAAATAAGCATTGCTATTGTTGTTTATTATAGTGGACGACTAATACAGTATTTTTATCCACATTTTACAGATGGCAGAAAAGAGGCTCAGAAAGAAAGTGGCTTTCCTAGATTTGTATAGCTACGGCTTGCAGAGCTAGGATTCTGACTCCAGAATATATGAAAATTGTAGCTGAAGCTGCTTTTCATGTTGTAGGCTTTCAATTAATATTTGTGGAATAAATGCAGTTAAAAGTCTTGATTCCCTAGCCTTTACATTAAGATCCTAGAGGGAAAGTAGTTCAAAAATAAATCACAGTGACCAAAAAAAAAAAAAAAAAAGAAGAAGAAAAACATCAAGATGTTTTGATCTCCTGCATTAGATGGTAAGTTCCTAGAAGACATACATTTTTTTTGTACTCATTTTTAAAACTTTTGCTATGCCTAGCACAATACTTGGTACACTGTGGGCGTGCAAACATGGCTGCTCAGTTGAATTCTGAGAGACAGCATGGATTGGGTGATCCTCAGCTTTTTCAGATGGTAGTCAAGAGTACTTTTTTTATACTGAGTCTTACTCTGTTGCCCAGGCTGGAGTCCAATGACCCAATCTTGGCTCACTGCAACCTCTGCCTCCCAGTTCAAGTGATTCTCCTGCTTCAGCCTCCCGAGTAGCTGGGATTACAAGTGCATGCCACCATGTCTGGCTAATTTTTATATTTTTAGTAGAGATGGGGTTTCACCATGTTGGCCAGACTGGTCTCAAACTCCTGGCCTCAAGCGATCCACCCACCTCACCCTCTCAAAGTGCTGGGATTACAGGCGTGAGCTGCCGTGCCCAGCCAAGTAGTACCTTGACATCATTGTCTCTCTTGCAGAGAACCATGAAATGGTGACAAATTAATGTTAAAATGAGTAAATATATAACTTTATATGAAATCAACTGACATCTTGTACTGGGTTCCACCATAAAAAGTGGAAACAGGTGCAAAACTTGAGGAACGTGCACTGGAGAATAATCACAAATGAAGGCACTTCTTCCTTCCATCCTTCCCTCCCGTGAATTGGCCTAAGACCGCCAGTCCTCTGCTACTGGATTTTAGTGGCTGGGTCTAGTTCACGGAAGTATTCTATAGGCACATAGTTTGAAAACCAGTGGATGACCTGGTTGGAGTAGGAGGGATCAGTTAATACCTGGTTGGAGTAGGAGGGATCAGTTAATTAATGACGAAGTTCTGTTTTCATATTTGCTCATTAGCAGCTTAAAACCAACTCGTGACCTCCCCAGAGCACACCAATAGAACTCTCTGCAAGCGCTTCTGTATTAGCTGTACTTCTGTCTCTGTTTTATGCTCTTCTCTGCACTTTTCTTCCCTCTCTCTCTCTCTCTCTCTCTCTCTCTCTCTCTCTATATATATATATATATATATATATATGTATGTATATATAATTTTTTTTTCTTTTTTTGAGACAGAGTCTTGCTCTGTTGCCCAGGCTGGAATGCAATGGTGCGATCTCAGGCTCTCAGCTCACTGCAACCGCCACCTCCCGGGTTCAAGCGATTCTCCTGCCTCAGCCTCCCGAGTAGCTGGGATTACAGGCACCTGCCACCACACCTGGCTAATTTTTTTGTGTTTTTAGTAGAGATGGGGTTTCAACATGTTGGCTAGCCTGGTCTTGAACTCCTGACCTCAGATGATCTACCCGCTTTGGCCTCCCAAAGTGCTGGGATTACAGGCGTTGAGCCACCGCACCACCTGTTTTCTTTTTTGATATGATGCCTCGCTCTGTCACCCAGGCTGGAGTGCAGTGAGTGTCACAATCTCGGCTCACCACAACCTCTACCTCCTGGGTTCAAGCGATTCTCCTGCCTCAGCCTCCAGAGTAGCTGGGATTACAGGCACTCGCTACCACGCCTGGCTAATTTTTGTATTTTTAGTAGAGATGAGGTTTCACCATATTAGCCAGTCTGGTCTTGAACTCCTGGCCTCAGGTGATCCACCCGCCTTGGCCTCCCAAAGTGCTGGGATTACTGGTGTGAGGCACTGCGCCCGATCAGCTTTTCTTTTTCTATCTTGTTTTCATTTATGCCACCTTGTTGTGCTTTATGTATCTTTGTCAGCAATCTTCCATCCTTTCTGGAATAATGCGGTGGCATAAATAAAAACATACAACATAAATATAAATAAATATAACATGTAACAAGCTCTATAAAAAAACCTGTTCCTAAAATATCCACAGTGGTTGTGGTTTTTTGCAGAAAGAAATAAGATGATTAGAGATGTGTTGGGGGAACGTGTATCCTGTGGGGGCTGATGTGTGTGATTTTACAAAGTCCAAACATAAGCATTACAGATCACTTTAAGAAATGCCATGGAGATTAAAAATATGTATATTTTTCCTAGTTTTTAAATTTGATTGATTGATTGATTGATTGATTGATTTTTTGAGGAGTCTCGCTCTGTCGCCCAGGCTGGAGTGTAGCAGCGTGATCTTGGCTCACTGAAACTGCCGCCTCCTGGGTTCCAGTGAGTCTCCTGCCTCAGCCTCCTGAGTAGCTGGGATTGCAGACATGTGCTACCATGCCCAGCTTATTTTCACATTTTTAGTAGAGATGGAGTTTCGCCATGTTGGTGAGGTTGGTTTCGAATTCCTGACCTCGTGAGCCACCCATCTCAGCTTCCCAAAGTGCTGGAATTACAGGCGTGAGCCACTGTACCTGGCCCAGTTTTTTTTATTTTTTATTTTTTTGAGGCAGGGTCTCACACCCGTCAGTCTGGCTGGAGTGTAGTGGTACGATCACAGGTCACTACAGCCTCAACTTCCTGGGCTCAGGTGATCGTCCCACCTCAGCCTCCCCAGTGGCTGGGATTACTGGTGCATGCCATGACACCAGTTAATTTTTTTTTGTTGTTTTCAGTAGAGATGGGGTTTTGCCATGTTGCCCAGCCTGGTGTGGAACTCCTGGGCTCAAGCAATCCACCTACCTCAGCCTCCCAAAGTGTTGGGATTACAGGCATAAGCTACCACACCTGGCCAAAAATTGTTTTTGTTATTTACTTTTATAGGTATAGATTGAATATATTTCTTTTATTATTTACTTCTTTCATACTTGTTCATGGTAGAAATTGAGGAAATACAAATAAGCAAAAATGAAAATAATGAAAGCCACCCGTATCTCACTGGTCAGAGATCACCACTACTAACTTCTTTAGGTAAAATTTGGACGGGGGTAAAATTTTTGTATTTTTTGTAGAGGTGGGGTTTTGCCATGTTGCCCAGGATGGTCTTGAACTCCTGAGCTCAAGTGATCCTCCTGTCTCTGCCTCCAAAAATGCCAGGATTACAGGCATGAGCCATTGCACCTGGTATTTTCACTTCCTTTACACGAGATTTGGAGAGGTTCCCAGCAGGGCTTGGAACAGGGCTTGGAGTCTGATGGATTAATGCTCCCCCACCAGGTAATGGGGATGATGATGAAGAGGAGGAGAAGGAAAATGAGTACAGGAGGAAGAGTAGGAGGAGGAGGGGAAGGACGAGGGAGAAGGCAATGATGGGAAAGGAAAGAAACTTTGAGGTTTGTGTGTGTGCCTTTGAGGCATCTGAAGGTAAATTGGAAATTGAGAGGACAAGACAGTATCTGCTGCCTGGTCTGATACAGGAATGAAATTTAACCCTCATAGAGTGAGAAGCTGTGAACAGAAGAGGTGAGAAACAGGTATAAAGAGAACTGCCTTGGTGCCCAGACAAATGTAACTCAGCACTGAGGATGGCTGCCTGTACCCCATGTTTCTACAGGGCGCAGTATGGCTCTGCTGCTGCTGTGGGCACCCAAGCAGAAGACCATGCCCCTTCAGGGTCATGCAGCTACTGGAGTGCCTGGGAGCAGTGCCCTAGGTAGGGCAGCAGTGGCAGGGGTGAGGCTCCCCTTTCAAGTGACATGGGGGCTGCAGATGCCAAAGCAGAGCCTGAGCAGAGGACCCCTGGAGAGGAGTATACATGAGCCAGGAGGGTACATGAGCTTAAGCACATGAAGAAAGAGCACGGTTGTTCATGACAGCTGGGCTCCGATTCTTTTCCTGGTGCACGTGGAAGCTCTTGAGTCAGAGAAAGTTAATGAACATCAATGTAGCATCATTATCTGCTCAGAATGTCAGGCTTGGAAAAATTTAGGTCTTTTAAATATATACATAGGCATTTAACTGATTACTTTAGAGACAAGGTCTCACTCTGTTGCCCAGGCTGGAGTGCAGTGGCGCTGCTCTCTGTAGCCTCGACCTTTCAGGCTCAAGCTATCCTCCTACCTCGGCCTCCCGAGGAGCTGGCAATACCTGTGTGCACCACCATGCCCGGCTAATTCTTTTCTAAACAAAAACTTGTGATTTCTATGTTTTCAATGTCAGGTTTATTTTTAAGAAAATGAAAGAACAAGAAAAAATGTGCAATTTTCTGAAACTTTTGAGGTTGAGGTGGATCCATTTTTGTTAAGGTGTGTCTTTGATAACACTAGTTCTACAGGATGCTAGTAAGTGTTACATGAAAAATGGTTTCTGTTGTCCAGTGAGCTTGGGTGAAACAGCTAAAACAGTTTTCTTCCTACAAGACTGCTCAGAACTTCTCATATACTCATGTGCACTCTTATGAGTCTTCATGAGAAGAGGTGAGTTGAACAGCTGCCCCTCTTGCCAGTCTGGGGTGTGGAAACATTTTTTGCTTTCATTGTGGCTGGTGTTAATTTCATTGGTAGCTGCTGGGAATGGTTCAGGGCATCTAACTGGTGGTCATCAATTGCTCTATCTATGAATAGGTCACAGCGACCACCAAGGTTAGAAATGTTGGCCAGGCACAGTGGCTCATGCCTGTAATCCCAGCACTTTGGGAGGCTGACGTGGGCAGATAACGAGAACAGGAGATTGAGACCATCCTGGCCAATACAGTGAAACCCCATCTCTACTAAAAATACAAAAATTAGCTGGGCGTGGTGGTGCACGCCTGTAGCCCCAGCTACTTGGGAGGCTGAGGCAGGAGAATCACTTAAACCCAGGAGTTGGAGGTTGGAGTGAGCCGAGATTGCACCATTACACTCCAGCCTGGCAACAGAGTAAGACTCCCTCTCAAAAAAAGAGAAATGTCTTTTTTTGGCACCTAACCTGCTTGGACTTTGTGTATCTATTGCTGCACAATAAATTACCTAGAAATTTAGGAAGTTAAAGCAACAAAAAGCATGTATTATCTCACTGTTTCTGCGGATTAAGTGTTTAGGGTTGGCTTATATGGGTGATTCTGGTTTCCTAAGTCTCATGAGGTTGCAGTCATCTGAAGGCTTGACTGGAGTTGAAGGCTCCACTTCCAGGATGGTCCCAGTGAATCTCACCTCCTGGTATTTGTGCCCTGTGTAGTTCCCTCCCATAATGAATAAGCCTGAACTGTCTACTCCATAGGATATCATAGAAATGATGGACTGTGAATTCTGAGGCTGGATCACAAAAGACACTGTAACTTCTGTCCTGTTCTCTCTTGGATCATCTGCTCTGGAGGAAATCAGCCACCATGTGAAAACACTCAGCCACCCTGGTAAGGAGACCTAGGCGTCAAGGAATTGAGGTCTCCAGCCAACAACCAGTATAACTTGCTTTTCATGTGAGTGAGCTATCCTGGAAGTGACCGACATCTTTTTTTTTTTTAAAATTTTGTCTTCTTGTGACCGGCATCCTGACTACAACTTTATGAGAGACCCTGAGCCAGGACTATCCTGCTAAGCTGCTTCTAAATTCCTGATTCACCAAAACTGCATGACATAATACATGTTCTTAGTTATTTTAAGCCACTAAGTTTTCGGATAACTTGTTACACAGCAATAGATAACTAATACACATACTCAGTGCCAAGGCTGTGCAATAGACAGCTGATTCAGCTCACTAGCTAAGGAATCTGCTTACTTTCCAAGCCAAAAGTGGTCTTGACCAATATCCTTTGACTGGCCCAATAGGGAGAACTATTGGTGATAGCACAAATAGTTCTCCCTATCCTGTCATACTAAAGCATCTCTGAAAGATCTGACTCATGAGGGTCATTGGTGTGTGCATTGATGAGTGCTACTTCTCAGAATTAGGGGTTTATGAAATTTGTTTGATTCTTATGAGTCATTGCCAGTCTGGTTTCATGGGTTTTCCAGCCCATCTTTTTTTGTTTATTTCTTTTTTCAAATTGGCTTTCTTAGGTTGATAGCCCATCATTTTTTTTTTTTTTTTAGAAAGGGTCTCTATCTCCCAGGCTGCAGTGCAGTGGTGCAATCACGGCTTACTGCAGCCTCCACCTCCCAGGCTCAAGCGATCCTCCTACCCAGCCTCCCAAGTAGCTGGGACTACAAGTGTATACCACCATGTCCAGCTAATTTTGGTAGAGACGGGGTTGTGTTATGCTGCCCAGGCTGCTCTAAAGCTCAATATTCTTGGTCATGGAATACTTCCTTTGTGCCATGGACACAGTTGGCCCTTACCAGCATTCCTTCTCCCTTCTTTCTAAGAGACATCCCCAGGAAAAGTTGATCTCTCTTATTCTTCTTGCTGTTTTTCCTGGAATTGCTGCTGCCATCCTATTTCCAGAAGAATAATAGTAAAATGAACTCCCATGTATCTATCACCCACCTTCAACAATTACAACTCACCAATAATTCATCTCTGCTTCCACTCAAATCCATACCTCTCTCACCTCTGATAATTTTGAAGCAAATTCTAGTCATCACATTATTTCATAAATAAATTTTGGCATGTATCTTTAAAAGATGATGACTCAGCTCAATCACAATTACTTTATCATACCTCAGGCTTCCTTGCCCTCCCACACCAAATAATTCCTTTTCATTGCATATCCCTGATTACTGAGTTTGCACTTGGCTCACAATCTGTCTAGGAACATAAATTCTCCTTGTGTCTAATCGAGACCTGTGCCTGCTGGGAGAAATAATTACTCGTTAGCAGTCAATAATCTCCCGTGCCTGGATCATAAGTGTCAGTACTATTTGAAAGGTTAACTGAGCCCAAATCCCTACTGTGAAATGTGTAGTCAGACAGACTTGGATTGGAGTCTTGCCAGTTACCAACTACGACTGTGGGCAAGCAGATTATCTGCAAATCTCAGTTTTCACAATTATTTAAAAATATCACAGTACAGAGGATCCATGGACCTGGATATTGGGAATAAGAGAAAAAGGGAACAGATTCTTCCTGAGTCCCAGAAATTGCATTCCGCTCCCCAGAAAACAGGCTCCCCTTTCCATTGCCCATTCTGTAACTCTTCCCCACTCATTCAGTGCCTGAATGGAAGAGTCAGGATTTCTTCTGTAGTGTTGTATGTTTCAAATCAACCCAAGATTGCAGGGCAGGAGCTCAATATTGATGATAAATATATTTTGTGAGTTTTTTTTTTTTTTGAGAATATTTTCTTAAAGGTTGTTCCAATAAATAATTTACTGGGGCAATGAAAAATGGAGAAGGTGACTCCAATTACACTTTGGAGCATCTAAAGCATGAAGTTTAAGGAACCTAGGCAGCCTATGGCTATTTAAAAACTTTCTGGAAGGGATAATTCTTCCCCATTTCTTTAAAAGGTTACAGCTCAGCAGTTGGTCTCTTGAATGGTGCTCTTCTCCCAGCTCCCTCCTGGATGCCACTCTGAAATCATTATTGTCACGATTTCATTCTGCTTGGTGCATAGCACATAGCTCTTCTGAGCATTCTTTTTTTTATCTTTAAAATTGGAATAGTCACATTGTTAGGATTTTGGGTGAAGATTCAAAATAATATATATTTTTTGATACAGTGTCTCGCCCTGTTGTCCAGGCTGGAGTCAGTGGTGTCATCTTGGCTCACTCCAGCCCCAACATCATGGGTTCAAGTGATCCTCCCACCTCAGCCTCCTGAGTAGCTGGGATTCCAGGCACATGCCACCACACCCAGCTAATATTTATATATATTTTTGTAGAGACGGGATCTTACTTTATTGCTCAGGCTGGTTTCAAACTCCTGGCCTCAAGTGATCCTCTTGTCTTGGTCTCCCACAGTGCTAGGATTATAGGCAGGAGGCATTACATCCAGCCCTTGGGTGAGAATTTGAAGGAATTTGAGATTATTACGACCAGGAATTAATCAATCAGTAGATTCAGTGGTTCATTTATTAAATCAACAACTATTTAGTGAGTACCAATTAAGCACCAGGTACTGTGTTAGGTTCTGAGGTTACTGTGGTAAATGATACTGCAATCTTTGACCTCTTGGAGCTTAGAATCTGGAAATGAAAGCAGTCCCCAAATGAGTACAAAGCAAACAAATATAAAACAAAAACAATAAGCGTTCTGAAGATAATAGTGGTCAGGAATGCTGATAGAGAATCTTGAAGGGGAGGAACTGTCTTAAGTCTTGTGGTCAGGAAAGATTCCTCTGATGTGTGCTGTTAAGCTGAGACCTGAAGAGTGAGTGCCCCAAGTCTCATCCCTGGGAGGCTCCCAAAGAATTATTAATGGACCCTCTCATCAAGATAAAATGAAAATATCTTAATCTGTCATTCAAGTTCCTCCAAGATTAGGGCTGCCAGATAAAATAAATAATGCCCAGTTAAATCTGAATTTCAGATAGGCAACAAAAAATTTTTAGTGTGTTATTAAATATTGCATGAGACAAATTTATAAAAAATTCATTGTTTATCTGAAATTCAGATTTCACTGGGTGTCCTGTATTTTTATTTGCTGAATCTGTTAACCCTCTTCATGATCTTTCTCAGCCAACTTCTCTGGCCTACTCTCCACCATTTCTTCCACACATTTTAAGCTCTGTCCATAAGAACGTAAAATGTGTGGAAGATCTTTCCTAGCCAACCTGATCTTTCCTAGCCAACCTCTCTTGCCTGCTCTCCACCATTTCTTCCACACATTTAAGCTCTGTCTATAAGACCCGCCGTGTCTTTGCTCATGCTGTTGCCTCTGCTTGGGTCACCATTCCACACCATGTCTTCTTGGTAAACTCTTCTTCCTCTTTAAACCCCAGTCCAGATGATACCTCCTCAGGTAAACCTTCTCTAGCAGAACACATTATCCCCAGTCCAGGGTGCTCACCAAACCTGGTTCTCATAGGAGATTGCCTTATAATTCTTTTTTTTTTTTTTGGGACGGAGTTTCGCTCTTGTTACCCAGGCTGGAGTGCAATGGCGCGACCTCGGCTCACCGCAACCTCCGTTTCCTGGGTTCAGGCAATTCTCCTGCCTCAGCCTCCTGAGTAGCTGGGATTACAGGCACGTGCCACCATGCCCAGCTAATTTTTTGTATTTTTTTTAGTAGAGACGGGGTTTCACCGTATTGACCAGGATGGTCTCGATCTCTTGACCTCGTGATCCACCCGCCTCGGCCTCCCAAAGTGCTGGGATTACAGGCTTGAGCCACCGCGCCCGGCCTGATTGCCTTATAATTCTATGTTTTAGAACTGGCCTCTACAAAAACACTTTAACAACTGGCTTGGCTGGGTGTGGTGGCTCATGCCTGTAATCGTAGCACTTTGGGAGGCCAAGGTAGGTGGATTGCTTCAGTTCACGAGTTTGAGACCAGCCTGGGTAGCATGGTGAAACTCCGTTTCTACAACAACAACAAAATTAGCCAGGCATGGTGGCGTGCACCTATAATCCAAGCTATTTGAGAGGCTGAGGTGGGAGGACGGCTTGAGCCTGGGAGGGGGAGGTTGCAGTGAGCTGAGATCCCGCCACTGCACTCCAGCCTGGGTGATAGAGCGAGACTTTGTTTCAAAAGCAAACAAAGAAACAAAAAACCTTACAGATGGCTCTCTGGAAAAACAACAACAGTAGCAACCCTGATTTGTAGTATTTGCTGATTTACATTGTATAAATACTCCCAGCATGGCTGATTTCAAGCTATCATCCCGTTGTCAATCAGCTTGCAAGTTTCCTGCAAATTTAACCATGGGCTTTTGTAAGCCTGTCTATACAAGCTGACATCAACATACCATGAACTAGATCACAGGGGTCTGTGTCCAAAGGGTACACCCTCACCATTACTCTCTCCCGTCTTACCGAACAAGGCACAGTCTATGTATTCTTATAGAATATAAGCAGGAGGGGAAAAGACACCCAAATAAACTCAATTCCATGCAGACTGCATAGGTGATCCTTTAAAACCATAAGGATCAAACAAAATCACAAAACTACCTTGTTTAAAACTTTCCTTATACTGTTAGCATAAAATCCAATCTCTTTTTTTTTTTTTTTTTTGAATTAGATTTTGCTCTGTCACTCAGGCTGGAGTACAGTGGTGTAATCTCACCTCACTGTAGTCTCTGTCTCCTGGGTTCAAGAGATTCTCCTGTCTCAGCTTCCCAAATAGCTAAGATTAGAGGCACGTGCCATCACGTCTGGCTAATTTTTGTATTTTTTAGTAGAGATGGGGTTTCACCATGTTGGCCAGGCTGGTCTCAAACTCCTGACCTCAAGTGATCTGCCCACCCTGGCCTCCTAAAGTGCTAGCATTACAGGCGTGAGCCACCACGCCCAGCCACGCCTGGCCAAAATCCAATCTCTTTACCTTGGCACTCAAAGCCCATTATGAAACCTCTCCTTCTAGTAGGCACTGTACTAGGCTTGGAGGATACAGTAGTGAACATGACATACACACGTCCTGCTTGCATGGAGCTTGCAGTCTAGTAAATAAGGCTGTCAAGAAACAAATAGTCAAGCATTAAACACAAAATTACAGATTGAGATGTATACGCGGTAAAGAATAACGAGGAGAGAGGTTGCTTACTTTGACTGAGGGTGAGTTGAAGAAGCCATTCTAAGAAAGTGACATTTGAGACACGAAGGATGAGAGAGTTGGATGAGGTGTGGGTCTGATGGCTAGGCAGAAGGGGAGAGGATTTGTCACTTTGAGGAATAAGAATAATTTCTGTATAATTGGAGACAGTGGAGTTGGGATGGGGACCAAAATTATAACTATGAAGGGCACATAAATATAATACAATATATAAATATAATTATAAATATAAAGGGCAGGGCTTATGGAGGAAGGTTTAATTTCCTTTGAAGATGGAGCCTTAAGTCCCAGGAGATTAAGATGCACAATTTGAATGATTCTCTTCCAATTATGGGCAACTTTCTCCTCCAGAAACCTTTTATATCACCTGGGTAGCACCAGGTTCATCTAGTTACTGTCAGACTTTGCATAGATGAATAGACAGAAGCCTAGAGAGGGACATGTGATGCAACAGTTTCTCAGCCAGTAATAGTTGTACAGCCTTGGAACAAGTCACATTTTGAGCCAGCCCTGTCTGATAGAAATTAATGGAAACCACAAATGAGAGCCACATGTGTAATTTAAAATTTTGTACTAACCACATTTAAGAAGTAAAAAGAAACAGGTAAAATTCATTTTATAATATATTTATTTGACCCAATCTGGTGTGTATTTTATTTACACTCATAGCACATCTCACTTTGGAGTAGCCATATGTCAAGCTCTCGGTAACCACACGTGGCTACTGGGTTCAAGTATTGGATGGTGCAGTTGGGAGCATCAGTTTCCTTTTCTGTGAATTGAGGACAAGTCACTGAAAACTACTGAGAGCGCACGCTAAACACCCGGCACTTCACTCTGAACACAGGGGGCGCACAATCAAGTTTGGTTTCTTTCGGTTTCTGCTCTTCTCCTCCAGTCCCTCCTCTAAGTCTCCGCCCCTTTCCCCGCCCCCTCAGGCTTCAGGCGGAAGCAGCACCGTTCCAAATGCCGCGCACTTTACGGCGGAGCGGCCTTTTACCGCTGTGTGGCCTGCTCGTTTGTCGCGCGCACTTTTGCTCTATTGGCTCTGAGGCCCCGCTCGCCGCACTTTACGGCAGTGTGGCTGGCGCCACGGCAGACGGGCCCGTGGTCTGGGCGTGAGTGGAGGGAACCGGCGTATTTGCTGGGTCGGGTACCATGGACGTGGGCGAACTTCTGAGCTACCAGGTATGAGGGGCAGGGAGGGCCGAGCGACCGCCTTCTTACTTGGGCAAGGGTTGCAGGGGCCAGAGCCCCTTCATCTCACTTCCTTTCGTCTCACTCCCGGGCCCCCTAACTTCTCAAGTCACCCGGGGTCCTAGCCCCTCGTTTTACTTTCCTCCCTAGGCCCTCCAGGGCCCTTTCGATTCGTCCCTTCTCAAGACGTGAGCCCCTCACCTCTTCTTCCTCACCCGGGGGCCTGGTTCCCTGAAACTCCTCTGAAACCCCAGGCTATCCTGATTTCCCAACCATGTCCTCTCAGCTCTCATGTCCCCCCAGTCATTGAGGCGATGGTGGTGGTCATGGTGGGAGCGCACTGATCTCTCTTGCATTTGAGCTCCAGCTTCTCCACTGACTGGCTGGGTGGCTTTTGGACAAGTCATTTCCCCCTCTTTGAACCAGGTTTTTGTATCTATGTGGTGGAGACACTAATAGCTGCCTTAGTAGGGTTGTTTGAGGACTGTACCAACTGATGGATATGAAAGCTGGTTTTAAAGTGTGGAAAGCTGTGCTTGTGTTTACTGCGATTTGGAGGAGATGTTGGAAATTCTAGCATGGAATGAGTTTCTAGGAATCTTGCTCAGGGCCCCCGTTGCCTAGGATACTTGTGGGGAAACTGTACCGGACCTAGAGAGCAGAAAGGATTTGTTCGGTCACTCAGAAACAAAGAGCTGGAATTTGAGCTCCGGTGTCTTGACTTCCACCCCAAAGGCTCCCCCTGTCCCCCGCTTTGATTCCATAGGAGGCTCATTGTGAGGGGCAATAGAGCTGCACTACCCAGTGTGGTAGCCACCACGTAGGCTGTTGAATGCTTGAAATGTGACTAGTCTGAGAAGTACTGTAAGTGTGAAGTTACATTTAGGTTGGAGACTAGTATGAAAAAAGTAAAATTTTTCTATTGATTACGTGATCGTTCTGATAATTACATTGGTTATTGGTCATATTGATTAAATGATCATATTTTGGATAATGGGTGAAATAAAATATGCATAATTTTTAAAATTTTATTTTATTGTTATTTAGAGACAGGATATTGCTCTGTCGCCCAGGCTGGAGTGCAGTGGCACGATCATTGCTCACAGTAGCCTTAAACTCCTAGGTTTAAGGTATCCTTCCGAGTAGCTAGGACTACAGGCGGGCATTACTATGTTTGGCTGATTTTTAAATTTTTTGTAGAGACAGGGTCTTGCTATGTTGCCCAGGCTGGTCTCAAACTCCTGGCTTTAAGTGATCTTACCATTTGGCCTCCCAAAGTGCTGGGATTACAGGTGTGAGTCACCACACACCACACCCAGCAAATAAAATATGCTTAAAACCAATTTTTTTTAGTGCAGTGGCACAATCACTGCAACCCCCGCCTCCCGGGTTCAAGCATTTCTTCAGCCTCCTGAGTAGCTGGGATTGCAGGCATGCTCCACCACACCCAGCTAAGTTTTGTATTTTTAGTAGAGATGAGGTTTCACAATGTTGGCTAGGCTGGTCTTGAACTCCGGACCTCAAGTGATCTGCTTGCCTCGGCCTCCTGAAGTGCTGGGATTACGGGCGTGAGCCACCATGCTCTGCCTTAAAACCAATTTTAACTGCTCCTCTTGACTTGTTAATGTGTTTACTAGAAAGTTCAAAATCACATAGGTAGTTCAACTTACATTTTTGTTGGACAGCTCTGCAGTCACAAATAGGTGATTAAGAGCTGTGAGTCTGGACACCTAGGTTGCTGGCAATCTCTGTTTTGCTACTAACTGGCTGCTATAAATTTGAACAAAATACTTCTCTGTGCCTTGGTTTCCTCATCTTAAATGGGGGGAAAATGACAGTACTGTAGCTGCCTCCCAGGGCAGTTGTGAAGCTGCTGAGAAATGTAAAGTGCTTAGACAATGCTTGCCAAAAAGTAAACATTCAGTAAATATTAGCAATTATTTTCACACCACTCCCTCAGCCAACATACAAGAAATTGACCCCGGACACTTAAGACATCATAGGAAAGAACAATTAAGCAATGGAGAGCTATAGAGCCAAGAGAATTTTCTTTTAAAGACACTTTAATTGATAGTGAAAGACAAAGGGAACTAGGCAAGTTGTTGAATAAGTGGTATGCTTGCTTGGAATTTCTAGAATAGCTAGCCCATTAAAGCTAGAAAAGGCTGGCCTTGGTGGCTCACGCCTGTAATCCCAGGACTTTAGGAGGCCAAGGTGGGTGGATCATGAGGTCAGGGGATCAAGACCATCCTGGCCAACGTGGTGAAACCCCATGTTTACTAAAATACACAAAATTAGCTGGGTGTGGTGCTGTGCGCGGTGCTGTGCGCCTGTAGTCCCAGCTACTCGGGAGGCTGAGGCAGGGGAATCGCTTGAACCCAGGAGGTGGAGATTGCAGTGAGCTGAGATCAGGCCGCTGCCCTCCAGCCTGGCGACAGAGCAAGACTCCATCTCAAAAAAGAAAAAAAATTCATTTGCTCAACACCTACTATGTTGCTTAACAGATATATATTGAACACCTACTGTGTGCAAGGCAATCTATCCCCTGGGTATATAACACTGAATAAAAGGCAAGATTCTTGCTTTTGTGGAGCGTCTGGTGGGAAGTTACAAGATACTAAGTAAACGTTCAGATTGTGGTAAGTGCTAGGAAGGGAATATAGTAGAGTATGCTATAAAATTGCGCTGCTTGGTATAGTAGCCTTTAGGCACGTGCGATTATTGAACGCTTAACAATGTGACTCGTTTCTAACTTAGATCTGCTGCATGTGTAAAATACACACTGGATTTCAAAGATTTAGTATGAAAATACTGTAAAATATCTTACCTTTTATGCTGATTACACATTGAATAAATGATACCACTTAGGATATATTGGATTAAAGAAAATATATTATTAAAATTAATGTTACCTTTAAAAAAAGCTTTTAAAATGTGGCTACTAGAAAATGTAAAGTTAGGTAGGTGTTTTGCTTGTGGCTTTTTTTGTATTTTTAGTGGACAGCACTCCTGTAGAGAATAACTCCTGGGAGTTGGGGACAGGATCTTTTACTTTATGTAATGTGGTCAAGGAAGGACACTAAAGGACTGAAGTCTGAGAGGGAGCCAGTTATGTGAAGGGGGCAGAATGATGGAGGCACAGAGAATAGCAAGTGCAGACATAGGCTATTGGTAGAAGCTGGTGCAGCCTCTTAGAGGACCGGAAAGAGGATCGATGTTGCTGCAACATGGGAAGTGAGCAGGGGAATGGTAAGTGACAAAGCTCAAGATTTAGGCACATGACAAGACTATGTAGGCCTTCCTTGGGGACCATGATAAAGACCTTGCCTTTTATTTTGAGAAATACTGTAGGTAACTTCATTCAACCCACTTGTTTATGGATGAACAGTGAACCTTAGTCTGATAAAAGGACTCACCTGATGTTGTGGGCCAAGGTGGTGGCCAGAGTTGAAACCAGAATCTTAGTCTCATTATCTTTAATGTTTATACATCTTATCACATTTAATCTTTTTTTTTTTGAGACAGAGTCTTGCTGTCTTCCAGGCTGGAGTGCAGTGGTGCAATCTCAGCTCACTGCAACCTCTGCCGCCCAGATTGAAGCGATTCTGCTGCCTCAGCCTCCCGAGTAGCTGGGACTACAGGTGTGTGCCACCATGCCTGGCTAATTTTTTGTATTTTTAGTAGAGACGGGGTTTCACCATGTTGGCCAGGATGATCTTCATCTCCTGACCTCGTGATCCGCCCACCTTGGCCTCCCAAAGTGCTGGGATTATAGGCGTGAGCCACTGCACCCGGCACCACATTTAATCTTAATGACAATACTTAATATATTAATATGTTAATATAGGAACCTTCATTTTAAAGATGAGGAAATAGGTATACAGAATAAAAAAGTGTCCAGATTCACACAAGTGAAATGTACCTCAAGGTTTCCAATCTAAGTAGCTTTGTTTCCTGATCATAAACATTTGTTTACTGTGTTATTCCAAAAGTATTTTGCTGGGTCAATCTGACCCCTTTCCCCCTCACCAAGAGCAAATGTGCCTAGCCAGCCTACAGGTAGATTGGGGTCTCCACAGGTCAATTTTCCTGAACTACAAAATATTACTTGCCTTCCTTATCCTGGATCTTGGCCTTTACATTTTCTATTGTATCTGAGAGTTCAACCTAAGAGTTTTGAAATGCAAATATGTTGGTTGTACAATAAGGAACTACCATAGTAGAACTCATTTAATTCAGGTTGACAACACTGAACTGAACCTGGTGACAGGGCTGAAGCCTCCTGAATCTGCTACTGGAGAGCACCTTCATTTTGCCAGCCTAGGGCTGGCGTGCTTATGTCCAGCTGGCCTGCCAGAAGCATCTTCTTCCCCATTGCGGGTCCCCTGCTTTGGCTAATTGACTGGCCAGAGCCATTCGAGAGGTGAGAGGCCCACTCTTTAGGCACCGAAAACCAGTTCTAGGCCCTTGCTCAGCGAAATATCCTCAATTCAAGGCTAAGTTTTGGAACACAAATTTGGAATCATGGTCTAAGGCTTGGAAAGCAGCACTGGTTCCAAAATCCACTTCCAGACCTTATTCAGGCCCTGGCTTCCTTATACCACCTGGCTTGTAGCTCAGAATCCTGGTCTTATTTCCAGCCCTGTTCATTTCCTACATATGCCATTCATTCAGTTTCCTTTTTGTAAGATCCGGGTCCACTCTTCCTGTTCCTAAAAGATGGTACAGTCTGGAATCTAGTTCATAATCAGCCACACCCATCCTCTTGTAGAAAGTCATGAGTTTATGGATGCAAAAGCTCTTTGAGGCCAGGTGTGGTTGTTCACTCCTGTAATCCTAGCACTTTGGGAGGCCGAGGCAGGTGGATTGCTTAAGTCCAGGAGTTCTAGACCAGCTTGGGCAACATGGTGAAAACCTGTCTCTACAAAAAGTACACAAATTAGCTGGGTGTGGTGGTGTGTGTCTGTAGAGGCTGAGGAGTGAGGATCACTTGAGCCTGGGAAGCAGAGGTTGTGCTGGGCCGAGATCGTGCCACTGTGCCGTAGCCTGGGTGACGGAGTGAGACTCTTTCTCCAAAAAAAAAAAAAAAAAAAAAACCACCCCACCTTGAAAACTGTGACATTGTATAGACATGAAAGATGCTTTACTTACCAGCATGATCTATCTAAATCCTCTTAACAATCCTGTGAGGAAGGTACTGTTTTCCTGAACTACAGAATACTACTTGCCTTCCTTATCCTGGATCTTGGCAGCTAGATCATAGTCCCTGTTGTACAGATGAGGAAACTGAGGTACAGAAAAACCACCTGACCTACCTTAAGGCATCTAACCAGGTAATGGCAAGGCCAGGGTACCCAGACAGTCTCATTTCATAGTTGGAGCTCCTAACCACCGTGCTGTACTGCCTGCCTGCTATATGCCAGATGCAGAACCAAAGTGTTTTCAGACGAATTATCACATTTAATTCTCAACGTGGCCTCTGAGGTAGGCAGCATGCCTGTATTCCAGGAAAGGAAATTCAAGCTAGAGCCGTCAAGCTGCCTACCAAAAGCCAGACAGTCAGTAAGGAGCAGGGCCAGAACTGAAGTGAAACCTACTGAACAACCAGATGTAGTTTTCCATTTTGTTTTCAGATTTGAACATTTTAAAAATTGAGGTATAGTCCCATGTAGAGGAATGCATACATCTTATGAGCCTTTGTTTATAGTTATCGTTTACAGAGTAGACTTAGTATGACCACTGAAGTTTGCTTCTTGGGGACGTAAGGAAACAAAATTGAGCATCCCCATCCCTAGTGTTTGATTCAGTCTCCTGTGGGACTTTAGATTCGGCGTTTCTAACTGGATCGCAGGTGATGCTGATGCTGAGCTCTGTGATTCCCTGGTCTAAAATGATCTACCTTCCTTTAAAAATTTCCCCCAGCCAAGACATTCTCCTCCCCTCTTGTGGGCCTTGGTTTGCAGATTTGGGAGCTTAAGTTGTATTTTTTCCCTGCCATTCAACATATTGAGAGCGTATCACTTAATCTTTCTGGGCCTCAGTTTCCTCATATGCCTAATGAAGGGATTAAGTAACGGCTCTCTCTGAGGCCCCTTCTAGCTTAAAAATTCTGTGGTACTAATTATTTAGACCAGGGGCTCCAGAGGTTTCAAGGGATAAAAAACGCTTCATGTGGTAGACTGAGTGGGGCCGAGAATCTGGGAGATTTGGGTTTTAATCCCACTTTTATCATTACTTATCTGGGTGACTCAGGACAAGTCACTTTCCCACTCTATACATTTTTTTTTTTTTTTTCCAGTCACTTGTAAAATGAGGAAACTGGTCGATATGACTTCTGGTTCTTTTCATTTCCAAAATTCAGAAACTAAGATGTATGCCGTTTCTAAAATTTAGAAACTAAACCAGGAAAAATATCATGTAGTGTCCAGAAATGATTATTAAAAGTATTTAACATTTTTTGGGGTACTTGCTGCCTACCTCAGAGGGCACGTTGGGCAACTTGGTGGGAAGATTCCAATTTTCTGCTGAGATTGGTTCTTCTACAAGTAATAGAGATAGACACTGAGTGCCTCAGTGTGTGCCATCTATCCTTGACATATGTTAACTATTCACTTGAGAAGACAGGAGAATTACAATATGGGCAGGAGGTGGTGGAAAAAGTCTTCAAGAGGAAACCCGTTATGTTCCCAATATGGAAATGTACTTTTGTGATGCCTTCAGGCTTAGACATCTCATCAAGAAGTGTGCCCAGCAGTGCCTTGGCTGAGAAGTTTCTGGTGGCATAGGTGCGTGTATGAACTCCAGGGCACTCTCATTAATTCTGATTCTACAGATGTGTGGAAAAAGTTCTTGCCTCCAAAGTTTTTCAATGAAGAATTCACATTTAGTGCAGCTTGTGACATGAGAGGTATTCTTTTTGAGGCAAATTGGGGTCAGGGACCCTTGGTTTTGGTGATACTGCGGACACCCACTCCTCTTGCCATCTGTCAGTAATATCTTAGCATATCTCTTGGATTGCAGGGGCTTGCAGAAATACCTAAACTTGCTCCTTTCCTCCTCTTATTTTTTTCTTTTGAAATAAAAATTTAAATGATAATAAAGTGATAGAAACAGTGTTAAAGGAAATACTTGAGAAGAGGAAAACTGTATCACCCTCATTCAGTCAGTGTTTTTCTCTTTCCACAGTCCTTATGTATTTTGCGGGGCTGGAACTATTGCATATATACTATTTTATATTCTATGTTTTTAATTTAACATTGTCAGGAGTATTTTCTGTGTTGCTACATAGCCTTCATGTTATTTTTAGTATTTGCCTACTTTTTGCTTGAGTGATAGACCATTTTTCCTAAATTGTTCTTTCATAATTGGATATTTAGGTGATTTTCAGGTTTTTGCTCTTGGAGATAACATTGTAGTGAAGCTCTTTGTTCATGTAGCATTTTTTTCCTTCCCATGTGTCATTAGTAATTACCATGTGCGATCTCCTATGCTAAGTATTACAGGTACTAAAATTATTATGACATGGAGCATGGACCTTAAAGAAGAATTCATAATGTAAGGAGTGAGACAGACATTTAAACAACTAACCGTATGAATAAAAGTATTATGGGAGCACAGTGGAAGGAACGATTAGGTATGGAAAGGGGATGTATTATTGATGGGGATGGATGTGGTTTGGTCATTGAAGAAAAGGAAGATAACACTGGAATCCTAGCCTTGATGAATGGGTAGGAATTCTGTGGGTGGTAAAGGACCCTGGGACAGTGGTTCTTGACTGGGATTATTAAGAGCAAAAGCAGGGGACTTAAATGTTCAGAGCATTGGGTAAACGCAGCAATGGGTAAAAAGTAAGGAGTGGCTGGAGAGGATGGGGGTTATCTCAGCTATAGATGTGTGACACTACCTAGTACTCACATGAAATGAATCCTTGATCAGCTCACAGTGCTAACAGTATGTGTGTATTCCAATTTTATTACAATCTTTTTTTTTTCTTTCTTTTTTAAAATAGAACCAGGGTCTCCCTGTGTTGTCCAGGCTGGTCTTGAACTCTTGGACTCAGGTTATTCTCTTGCCTCAGTCTCCCAAAGTGTTGGGATTACAAGTGTGAGCCACCATGCCTGGCCCCAGTTTTATTACAATCTTGATAGTACTAGTTGTCATACTTTATTTTTTTCCACGAACCTAGTAGGTATATAAAAGACTAGTTCAAGGTTGCTTTAATAAGCATTATATTTTCCTGTGTGAGTTTATCATTTGTATTATGTGCTTCATAAGGTAGTAGTTGTAATTTTGTAATTGAGCTTTTCTGTTTTGTGGGTTTTTGTTGTTGTTGTTGCTGTGTGTATAAGAAACATTACAAAAATCTGAACACCGGTGGTCAAATACATCCATTCTGTGAAGGCCTCTTCCCTGTAGCCCTAAGAATATGATTCGAATCATGAAGCCATTTTATATAGGCTCTTTTTCATGTCCGTTTAGTACATTTTGAAGTTACTTTTTGTTAGCAGTGAGACTATAACAGATAAGGAGGACCAGAACAGATACAGAACTATTCGCATTGATAACATTTCAGACTGTTTTTCTCTTTCATCTCCTGAGTGATTTTTTTCAAGTTCACTTCCTCTCTTTGCATTCTTCTCATCTTCTCTTTCTTCTGGCCCATTCCTCTCACGCTTACGAAACACATTATATTTACATGCCTCCTTACACACATTCTTTACTAAACTGTAGACTTAGAGGCGAGGACCAGTGCCCAGCAGAGCATCTCAGCTGTAGTTAATGTCTAATACGTGGTTGTTAATGATTGAATGAACTGGGACATGCCTTCCAATATGCCTTGGTTGTTTCCCTTGCTGGAAAGCCCTTGCTCTACTGCATCTAGCTTGTTGGCCTGCATCTCCGTGCTTTCATGTCGGACTTCAAGAAAATTGTGTTCACACCTGATACTTCAGTTCCTTAATCATTTTTCTCTTATTATTATGTCTTGCCACCTGTGCTACAAAACCTGTGTTATTTGCTTTTTAACTTTTTATATTGAATTAATTTTAAACTTAGAGAAAATTATAAGAATAGTACTTTCCATATATTCCTCATCCAGCTTCCCCTAAAGTTAACATATAACCATTATATAAAGATCAAAACTAGGAAATCAATATTCATGTAATACTAGTAACTGCATACTTAATTTAGATGCCATCAGAGTTTTCACTACTGGTCCTTTTTCCGTTTCAGGTTGCTGTCCAGGATCCCACGTAACGTTTGTCATATTTCCTTAGTCTTCCCTTGTCTTTCATTTTTGAAGAGTACTGGTCGGTTATTTTGTAGAATGTCCAAAACCTACATTCTTGAAGCTGTCAGTGCTATCTTTTGCCAGAGATTTTCTTGGGCCTCATTATTCTTGACTCTTCACTAGAATCTTCTTCATCATTTTAGAAGAACTCATTCGTTCTTCTCCTTTCAGCACCTTTTTGCAGACAGCTCTAAGTTCACTATCCCTGATTAATGTTTCATGTGTCTACTGAACATTCTGGCCAGATGTTCAGATATCACGTAATTCTCTGCTTCCTCCCCTGCCTATCCTCATGGCCAACTTTGCATTTTAGTCGGGGGTGTTGACGTTCAGCAGACTTGAAAGGAGCCTTGGAGCTGTTTCTCAAAGATAAAAGGGCTCAAAGATGAAAGACAAGGTTCTTTTCTTTTTTTTTGAGATGGAGTTTCGCTTTTGCTGCCCGGGCTGGAGTGCAGTGGCACGATCTTGGCTCACTGCAGCCTCCGCCTCCCGGGTTCAAACAATTCTCCTGCCTCAGCCTCCCAAGTAGTTGGGATTACAGGCATGCAGCACCATGCCTGGGTAATTTTGTATTTTTCATAGAGACAGGGTTTCTCTATGTTGGTCAGGTTGGTCTCAGCCTCTCAACGTCAGGTGATCTGCCTGCCTTGGCCTCCCGCAATGCTGGGATTACAGGTGTGAGGCACTGTGCCCAGCCGTGGGTCTTTTCTTCATGGATTGTACAAGCTCATGAACACAGAGCCTGCTTCTCTGTCAGGAATAAAGAAGGTGTTAGGATATGAAAATGATCAACTCACAGTTTTTGCTTTCTTGGAGCTTGCCGTCTAATGGGGCTATACCCCAGATTTGAAATCCAGGTAGAGTGTCAGTGCTGTTATGGAGCCGTGAAGAAGATGTGGTGGCACAAAGGCACAAGCAGCTCTGCCGCGGGGAAGTTGGGAAAGGCTTTATGGAGGAAGGGCTGCATCTTCAGGAGTCTTTTCTCCATCCCTTCCCTTCTGTTCCAACCACCACCACCTTAGTTTAGACTTTTAAGACTTTGTTGACAGAGTGTAGTGGTTCACACCTGTAATCCCAGCACTTGTGGAGGCTGAGGTGGGAGGATCTCTTGAGCTCAGGAGTTGGAGACCAGCCTGGGCAACACAGTGAGACCTTGTCTCTTAATAATAAAAAAAATAATTAGCTGGGCATGGAGGTGCATGCCTGTAATTCCAGCTACTGGGGATGCTGAAGTGGGAAGATTGCTTAGACCAGGAGGTTGATGTTGCAGTGAGCGGTGATCACACCACTGCACTCCAGCCTGGGTGACAAAGCTAGATCCTGTCTCAAAAAAAGAGACTTTGTAAAATAAGTAGCCTCCTGGGTGGTCTTACTTTTATCAGTGTGGATCTTGTGTTGGCATGGTGAATGTGGGTTTATTTCCTTTATTAGGCCAACAGAGAACACTCTTCTTTCGTCATAGACTTCAGTACCACCTATTTCAGCTTCCTTGGAGATAGCTTCCTTGGTCCTCTTAGTAAGTTGCCTTGCTAATTTTGCAGGTGAACTTGATGAAAACAGCCACACCTTTCTGCAGTCTCTCACTAGTTGTCATTGTTTAAATTGAGGGATTGAATGTATAAAGTTAGCCCAATAGAAAACTTTTCCTATATAAAAATGACTTCATTGGAGAATGTGGATGGTTCACAATAGCTTGTCAGCACTGTTGGAGAAAATACTTCAAAGCACTTGCCCTTCTGAGTGTGCCTGGTAGGCATCCTTTAATGTTTAGTGTAGTGCATGAACACGAACTCTGGGTCAGACTGCCTGCAATGGAATCCCAGCTCTGCTACTTGCTAACTGTGGAATCTTGGGCCAGTTAATTAACCTCTTTAAGCCTCAGGTCTTCATCTTTAAAATAGAGATTGTATAATAGTGTCTATCTCTATGTAACCATCTTTTAAAATATTTCTGCTTTACCATCTTTTTTAAAAATAAAGGATTAAATGAGACACTTTGGATAGTTCTAAGTAGTACAGTGCCTGACAGTAAGTGTTAGCCATTAATTTTCATTATTTATCTTATTACTAATAACACACATGCTATAGCAACATGGCAGATTTAAAAAAAAAATTCTACAAAGTTGCCTCAGTATTCCTAAGGTCATGGGTCCCTTGGAGATTAAGGTTTAGAATCCTGTACAAAGAAATGAGAACAGTTTGTTACCCACACATGCCACAGTATAGAAATGTTCACAGTAGGTTAAAATACAGCCTTATTCCACCACAGGTAGCAGTCGTTGATATCAAGAATTATGTCATCACCACAGTAATTCTTTTCCCCTGGTCTCTTGAGTATTACTACGATATCTCAGTTTTCCTATTTTCTAGCGCCAGGAAATCTCATTTACAAATTACTCCTTCCTTTGTCTTTTTTTCCCCCCACTAAGCACCCTAAAGGAAATGGTTGGGTTTGGTCTGAGTCTTGTATAGCTGTAAAGAAATTGGAATTAGGAGAAGATGTAGTAGGAATTCTGATACTCCTTTTACCTTCTCCAAGGTCAGCCAGTTAGCTCTTTAGTATTTCAGCTGAATATCAGCATCCCTTGGAGATATTGAGGATTTGGTTCTAGACTACTCCAGTAAAGCAAGTTATATGAATTTTTTGGTTTCCCAGTGCATATTGAAGTTCTGTTTACACTATACTGCAGTCTAATAAGTGTGCAATAGTATTACATCTAAACAGTGTACATTCTTTAACTAAAAATGCCTTTTTAAAATTCTTTTTATTTTTTTATTTTTTAATCTACCAAAATATAAAAATGCTTTGTTAAAAAATGCTAACCATCATCTGAGCCTTCAGCAAGTTGTGGTCTTTTTGCTGGTAAATGGAGGGTCTTGCCTCGTTTTGATGGCTGCTGACTAATTAGGGTGGTGGTTGCTGAAGGTTGGGGTGACTGGCAATTTCTTAAGACAGCAATGAAGTTTGCTCCCTCTGTTGACTCTTCCTTTCATGAAAGATTTCTCTGTAGCAAGCTGTGCTGTTTCACAGCGTTTTAACCACAGTAGAACTTCTTTCAGAGTTAGAGTCAGTTCTCTTAAACCGTGCTGCTTTTTTATCTAAGTTCATATAATATTCTAAATCCTTTGTTGTCATTTCAACAATGTCCATAGCATCTTCACTAGGAGTAGAGTTTATCTTTAGAAGCCACTTTCTTTGCTCATCCATGAGAAACAACACCTTATCCATTCAAGTCTGATCATGGGATTGCAGCATTTCAGTCACATCTTCAGGCTCTGCTTCTAATTCTAGTTTTCTTGCTGTTTCCACCACGTCTGCATTTACTTCTTCCACTGAAATCTTGAACCCCTCAAAGACGTTCAGGAGGATTGGAATCAACTTCTTCTAAACAACTGTTAATGTTAATGTATTGTCCTCCTCCCATGAATCATGAATGTTTTTGATGGCATCTAGAATGATAAATCCATTTCCAGAAAGTTTTCAATTTATTTTGCCCAGATCCATTAGAAGAATCACTATCCATGGCAGCTATAGGCTTATGAATGCATTTCTTAAATATTAAGTAATAAGACTTGAAAGTTGACATTATTCTTTGATCCATGGGCTGCAGAATGGATGCTGTGTTTGCAGGCATATAATTAACAATCTTCTTGTACATCTTTGTCAGAGCTCTTGGGTGACCAGATGCATTGGCAATGAGCAGTAATATTTTGGAAGAAACCCTTTTTTTCTGAGCAGTAGGTCTTAACAGTGGGCTTAAAATATTCAGTAAACAATGCTGTAAACAGATGTGCTGTCATTTAGGCTTTGTTCTATTTCTAGAACACGGGCAGGGTCGATTTAGCATAATTCCCAAGGGCCCTATCCAAATGGTGAATTAGCATTGGCTTCAATTTAAAAGTCACCAGCTGCATTAGCCCCTAACAAGAGCATCAGCCTGTCCTTTGAAGCTTTGAAGCCAGGCATTGACTCTCTAGCTGTGAAAAATCCTAGATGGCCTCTCTTCCAGCAGAAGGCTATTTTGTCTACATTGAAAATCTGTTGTTTAGTGTAGCCACCTTCATCAATGATCTTAGCTAGTTCTTCTGATTAACTTGCTACAGCTTCTATGTCAGCACTTCTGGGTTCACCTTGCACTTTCATGTTATGGAAGTGGCTTCTTTCGTTAAGCCTTAAATAAGCCTCTGCTAGCTTCAAACGTTTTTTGTGCAGCTTCCTCACCTCTCTTAGCCTTCATAGAATTGAAGAGAGTTAGGGTCTTACACTGGATTAGGCTTGGCTCAAGAGAATGTTGTGACTGGTTTGATCTTCTATCCAGAGCACTAAGACTCTCCATATAAGCAGTAAGGCTCTTTAGCTTTTTTAGAATGATAAAGCTTTTTTACTGTTCATATGTTTACTAAAGTAGCACTTTTAATATCCTTCAAGAGCTTTTTCTTTGCATTCACACTTTTCTGTCTGGTAGAAGAGGCCCTGCTTTTGGCCCATTATAACTTTCAACATCCATTCCTCACTAAAGCTTAATCGTTTATAGCTTTTGATCTAAAGTGAGAGATGTGAGACTCTTAGTTTCACTTGAACACTTAGGGCCATTGTGGGGTTATTAATTACTTAATGTCAGTGTTGTTGTGTCTCAGAGAATAGGGAGACCTGAGGAGAGAGAGAAAGGGGAGAAGCTGGTTGAGGCAGTCAGAATGCACACGTTTAATTGATTAGGTTTACCGTCTTACTTGAGCATGGTTTGTGGTGCCTTAAAACAAAGTAGTAATATCAAAGGTCACTGCTCACAGATTATCATAACAGATACGGTAATAGTGAAAACGTTTGAAACATCGCAGTAATTATCAAAATGTGACACAGACATGAAGTGAACATAGGATTTTGGAAAAATGTCAGTGATAGACTTTTCTTTTCTCTTTTCTTTTCTTCTTTTCTTTTTTCTTTTCGAGACAGGGTCTTGCTCTGTTGCCCAGGCTGGAGTGCAGCAGCAGGATCACAACTTGCTGCAGGCTTGACCTCCTGGGCTCAAGCAGTTCTCCTGCCTCAGCCTCCTGAGTAGCTGAGACTATAGGTGTGTGCCACCATGCCCAGCTAATTTTTGTATTTTTTGTAGAGATGGGGTTTTGGCATATCGTCCAGTCTGGTCTCGAACTCTTGGGCCCAAGCAATCTGCCAACCTCAGCCTCCTAAAGTGTTGGGATTACAGGTGTGAGCTACCGTGCCCAGCTAATGGATTTTCTTGATGCTGGGTTTCCACAAATCTTCAATTTGTAAAACACACAGTATCTGCAAAGGGGGTAAAAATGAGGTATGCTTGTAGTTCAAAACTAGTTTCCATAGAATTCCAGCAGTGACTGATCTGAAAATGTTTTAGCCTAAACTTTAGAACTCCAGCTCCATTGTGGGTTGGTAAATGGAAATTAGCTTGTCTTCATCCTGGAGTTCAGTGAAGGATCTAGTGAGACTACTGCAGTGCCTTTCTGTCTTTTAACTCATTTTGGATTATCAGCTGCTTGTAAGCAGATTATCTACATTGCCTCTTTGGACTTCCTTTCAACTAGCTACCCAGCAATATCTAGAGGCACTGAACTAAGAAGGAGTTGAAACCAGGCAAAGTATCATGATGCTTCTCTCTGAATATATCTGACTTTATTCTGAAAGCAGGCATGATTGATTAGTGAACAGTTTTTTTTTGGCATTATTATTTTTATTGCAGATTCTAGCTTCATGTTTGGCATTATTCATGTGCTCATTCTGTTAATACATAAAATTGAAGGTTGATTACATTTCTTTATTTGAACCCTCTCTTTCCAGTTAAGAGCATTTGAGTTTAAAAGTTCTTTTGCGATCTTTGATAGTTAAACATTAGCAGCACATCAGTCCTCTGCTGGTATATAATGTTGGAATGTGATTTTCTTTGCATCTTTGCATAAAAAGAAACAAATTGTCTTTTGCTCTCAACATCAGTGCTTCTGTAATAGGATTAATGATGAGGGGAACTTTTAAGCATCTCATGGTTACATGGTTATTCACAGAGAAGCTGAAACATGAAACGGGGGCTCTGGCCAGGAGTCCCTCTGTTGAGCAAGGGAAGGTAGAGATGCCAAAGGACTAACAGAATGCTGAAACGTGCAATAAAGCAGGACAAGAAAAAGACATTAGTGTTGTTTGAGGGTTGTAGCTGAAAGAAACCCATAATGAGGTTCCTTTTTTAAAAAGGTGGCACAGGTTGTATTGAATTGTACTAACCCCTTATTTTTCTGGTGTCTTGGGAATATGGGGTGCTCTTCAGAAGCAGACTTTCTAGGTAACTGAAGCTTTTATGTGGTGTTAGAGTGCTAGAACAGGTTGCATCCTAAGAGATGATCTATTCCACCTTCCTCTTTGTACACACAGGTAAACCAGAGAGCCCAGAGAAAGAAATCACTTTAGGACCCCAACTACTTGGTGATAAAATGCAGTGCTTTGTTTATGTTGAAGCTTCCTCTTTCCCATGTGCAAAACAAGTATTTGTCATCATTTAGTATGGAGATCTTTCTAAAACATAAACATTCTTGCATTTCTCAGTAGGACACACTGGGTCTCAGGAGCATCAGTATGAGTACAGGATAGTTGTGCCTGGATTCTCTGATGACCTTTTGAAATGTGGAACGCTTCTACTCCTGTACTCTGGAGTAGTAGGGATTTTGAGTTCTTGCGCCTACTTTGTGTAGTTTGCATGCTCTTCCTTGGTGTCAGCTGTCACTCCTTAGTGCTTGTTTGATAAGATATCTGACCTCTGAGGCCTTTCTTGCCCATTCTTTTAATGGTTTTGAAAAGTAGAGGTGGTTGAATGAATGAAGCATTACTATTCTTGGTCATTTTTGGATGAACTACAAAACTTTAGAGCTCTGCTGCTAGACACCCAAAGTCTGTGAGATACTAGAAATCGTTTTAGCCTGAGTTGTCGTTTATTTTCGATGCAGCTTTTCCTCCAGCATCTGTTTGCCCCCCACTGCCATCTTGGGGACTAGAGAACATCTGAGCAATTACTGTCATCCACTAATCATGAGTCTTTTAAGAGAAACTAGTTCACAAATAGGGGCTTACCCTGGCCTTCTGTGGAGTGCCCCTTTCTTTCATGGTTGCTTATCTTTCTGGAGAGTAGCCATTTACCTGTCTGATTGCCTTAACCCCGTATCTTTTAGCCAGCCTTATATCCAAATACACACACCCACAGGCCCATGGAATCTAACTGTATCAGTCACCTGAGACCCTGTCTGCTTGTTCACCAGTTTAGGCCTCTGCTCACTTCTTGTCTTGTTCCTGACTCTTGACTCTATCATATCCTACCTTTCCTTTCCCATCCCTCCAACTTACACACCAGTTTCTTTAGGCTTGGTATTTACATGTGCTCTCTGGCTACCAACCCAGAGTCCATTATTAAGGACTGCATGGTTGGGACTGGAGCTGCCACATACAGTATGCCTCATATGGTGTACCCTACCCTCGTTGGACCTTTAAGACCCAGCTTTTGGCCCTAGCCCATTATCTGGCCCATCAGATCTTCCTGTGTGAAAGGACAGTTTGAGCAAAACCCTGCCCGAGAAGCTTACAGATTTTCCAGTTCTGCAGCTTTGACAGTCTGTGAGTTCTCCATCTCAGTCTTATCTCTCTTTGCCATAGTTTCTTCATCATTCACCAGGGGTTGGTGAGGAAATAGGATGATGTTTACCATTGTTTCTAGGGCATTGATACATATGCTCCTAGTCAGGCTGTGAGACAATCGAAATTTTGGGGGGGTTAGTGAATTTCATTTGGATTAGTGCTCCATATTGAACCTGTCGTTCTTTAATCATTCTGCACATATTTATTAAATGCCTACTAAATGTAAGGTATTATACTAGACACTGGGAATAGAGAGCTAAACAAGACAGTTGTAGCCCCTGTCTTTATGGAACTTAGATCTGGGGACACAAGACAGACAATAAATAACAGTACCTAAACAAGCAAACACATACTAGATAAACAAGAACAAGAGAATTTCAAATAGGATTGTGAAGGAAAAAAAATAGACTGATGTAATAGAGTGATGGGGGAGCAGTGGCTGTTTAATTTGGAAGGTTCTAGAAGGCCTCTTTAAGAGGTGACATTTGAGCTGTGAACTAAACAATGAGAAAGATCCAGACATATAACAAGCTGTGGGACTAGCAGTGAAGATCAAGGGAAAAGCCAAAACAAAAACTCTGAGGTGGGAACAGACTTGTCATGTACAGCCAGAGCTTGGTGAGTGAAGGGGGGACAGTTGAGATAAGGACAGAGGGGTCAACTGCAGGGAGGAGGGAGAATCCTAACATTTTTGAACTTTATTCCTAGCACAGTAGGAAGCCATTAGAGGTTTAAAGCTGTGGAGTGACACAATTTTGTTTATGTTTTAAAAGATCGCTGCATCTGTAGAATGAAGAATTGTAGAGGAGCATTCTGGCCAACTTAGCTGTTGAAGGGTGTGGAATTCACCCTTGTGCTGCAGAGGGCCACAGCTGAAGCTGTGCTGTCCCTGCGATAATTGCTTTCCCGCCTAGGTTGTTTTCAGAATCTCCACTTCTAAACATTTAATCTGTGTTTTGGCTTAATCAAGAAGCAGCTCTCTCCTAGTGCCAGGCTTGGCTCAGAAAATGTGGGCATGGTGCCTTTTGTTGAGCGCCCTGGCCTGGAGAGAATGAAGAAAGCAGCCCCTCGTGGCCTGAGGACAATGCAGCTGACCCTCAGCACCTGGTAACTTGTAGAGAAGCTTTGGAACCTATAAACTTGATGTGCTTCTGCAAAACAGTTGCAGATGGTCTGAAGTGATGATTAAATATCGCTGCCGCTTTGCCCACATCTGCTGTGGCCATCCCCTCCATGTCTGGTTTTACATTACAGTGGGTAATTAAGGGGACAACAACCATTTCTGGTTGCTTCCAGCACATCTCTTTCAGTTGGCTTATGGGGAGATGACAGTTTCTGTCAGTTGTGTAAGTGACTGTATTGAGCAGCGATTGTGAATGGCTACTTTTTGTGTTCAAAATAATACTAATAAATACAAAACACCCAAACTTAAAAAGAACTGTCCCTAATGAAAGGGAATAATTGCCTGGCTTTGCTGTCTCTGCTGGATCTCCAGTGGGAGTTCTGCCATCGAACTTGTCAGAGTTGGTTGGCAGGGACTTTTTCTCCTGAGTTAGCACATAGAGATCTGAACAGCCAGAGATAACATGAATTAGCAAAGATGCAAGCCTATCTGCAGAGGAGCAGATTTCCTTCCGACCAGAGGTGCCATTGGTGGGCATCACCCTAATTTTCAATGCATCTCTTAGGGCTGATGACAGGACTTTTCAGCAAATTTTAAAAAATGACTTAAGCACCACCTGAGCTGGGCAGTTTTTATAAGATTGTGAAGTTTCAAAGGGCCTCAGGCTGCTAAGCCTGCCAGTGTAAAGTCACTGAATATTATCTCCCTGGCTCCTCACCGGGGATCCTTATACCTCACTCAGCATGATGAACTTGGAAATTTGGAGACAGAAATTTGTATGCTTCTACCTCTACCTCATTTTTTTTTTTTTTTTTTTTTTTTGGACTGAAGAGTTCTTCCATTCCCATAGAACTTGCAAGGACACAGAAGGCTCAGTGGGAGAAAAAGATGGCATGTGCCTCTGGCTAACGTGACTTGTGCGAGTGGTTGCGTGGGGATTCCATAATGAAGATTGCAAATCACTTCCCATTCTCTTGGAGCCTGTCCCATAATTAGAAGATTAAACATTTTGTTTAAATTGATAATTTTTCCCCCCTCCCTTCTCTGAGTGCTTGAAACTACCATTAGAGCAGGATGGAGACTGGTTAACTGTCTGATTGTCAGCAGGCGGTTAAGGAAGTCTTATTTTAATTAAAAAAGCAATTTTTAGCTGTGCTTCACCTTGTGTGAGGCAGAGGCACCTCTGACCGTGTGAACTTTCTGATTGCTGAATGTGGTGAGCATAGTTTTTCTCAGGAGCATGACACCAAGCCTAGTTAGATAATAGCATGAGGTAGATGTGCAGCTGGCCTTAAGGTATTGCCTCTGCATTAATGGCAGATTTGCCCTTCATTTGACAGATTGACTTTGTGTTTATGAGAAGGGCACCACTTACAGGGATGGCATGTTCCTGAATTGAAGTGAGTGCAAAGCAGCTTATGGAGGAGCATGGGAATTTTCCTACTTTTTTTTTTTTTTTTTTTTGAGACAGAGTTTCACTCTTGTTGTCCAGGCTGGATGCAGTGGTGCAGTCTTGGCTCACTGCAACCTCCACCTCTTGGATTCAAGCAATTCTCCTGCCTCAGCCTCCTGAGTAGCTGGGATTACAGGCATGCGCCATCATAGCTGGCTAATTTCGTATTTTTTTGTAGAGATGGGGTTTCTTCATGTTGGTCAGGCTGGTCTTGAACTCCCTGCCTCAGGTGATCTGCCCGCCTTGGCCTCCCAAAGTGATGGGATTCCAGGCGTGAGCCACTGCACTCAGCCTTGAAATTTTTCCTTTTAGTGAAATAAAAGAATATATGTTTTTTCCATCCCATGAAACCCAGCCAAAAGAACAAAACAAAGGGGATGGGATCTACTCCATGTCAAAGTCCACTGAGAACCAGGCTTTGTGCTGTTCCATTTATGTATGTTATCCCATCTCATCCTAAAGGCAACCCTGGGAAGTCAGTATTCTTAGTTCCATTTTGCAGATGAGGAAAGGAAGCTCACAGAGGTTTAGTAACTTGCCCAAAGATACCCAGTAAGTAGATTGTGGAGACTTCTTCCGAAAGTAGGTGAAAGTAGAGAAGAGCAAGAACAAGAAGAAGAAGGAAGAAAGAAGAAAGGGGGGGGAGGGGAAGAAAAAAGAAGAAGGGACCTTTAAGAATAAACTGCAGCAGAATCCTACGATTACTCTACCTTGTACTTGCCTGCAAGTCTATTCTGCCTGTCATTCTCTGTTGGAATTACTTGATTACATACCTTTCTTCTCACTGGAC
>NW_022436973.1:5589125-5689541 GCF_009761245.1 Sapajus apella | reverse complement strand
GTTGTGTAATCTGAGAGTTGATTGGCATTTCTTTTAAAGGCTGCTGTTGTCTCTGACTCTAAAGCAAGAGATTGATTGATTGATTCATTTATTTGCCAAAGATTTGCTGCAAGTCTACTGTGGGCCATGATTGCTGTTTTCTCTTTACCCAGCTATAGGCAAAAAAATAAGGAGTCATACAGAACAGCAAAATTAGTTTTTATTTTGTGTTGGTTGGATCTGTCATATCCGTTTCCATTTGATATTTTTCTTTCTTTCTTAAAACATTTATTGAGTGCTTTTTCTGGGTTAGGTACTTCCACAACACTACTACCCCACAACAGTAGGTTGGCTTTTTCCAAGGATGAAACTAAGGCTGAAATGGTGGTTATTTATCCAGGGTCACACTCTAGTGACAACAAACCCAGCTGTTTTGACTACCAAAGTCCATTCTCTTTTCACTGCACCACATGCCCCTATTCAGGGGACTAGTTTAGTGTCAATTTCTTGTGTGTTTTATGTTCCTTATGGACTAGGACAAACAGGTTTCTAAAGCAGAAAGTACTAGAGCTGCTAACAGTTGACTTGAGTTAAAGGAACCTCAGGAAACCGATCTATAGTAAACACAGAAACCAGTTACGGCGAGATGATTTCTCAGTCTCATGGTGGTAGTATCATGTCATAGAAAGAACTTCAGGCTTAGACTGACGGGCAGCCTTTGAGTCCCATCTCCACTATTTTGTAACTTTGATCTTTGGCAGTTTGCTAAGCAAGCCACTGCACTTTGGCATCCTCACTTGTAGAAATGAGGAATGGTATCACCCACCCGGAGGAGTTTTGTGAAGGTTAAAAAGATAATGAAATGTTAAGTTCCTGGTACAGAGTAGGCACATAGATAATAGTAACTATTGTATAGTTTAGATGATCGTTTGGTGAGGAAGTTGTAGGAGGAATTGTTCATGGTTTCCAGAAACCCCACAATGCTGTAATCTTGGTGCCTCCTAAGAAGTTATTTGTGAGATTTATGTCTCACTTTGCCTTTTGAGTCCATTCTGGCCCACTTATGCAGCTTTATTTAAAGGAAGTGGCTGAATTCCCTTGTGTACAGGGTTTTTCCGGCTGTGCATCTTTGTGTTTTTTGGTGTGTTTACTGGAATTCTCAGGTTTCTAAGTAATTTCAGTCTGAGACAAGTGAGTAGAATTGATGTCAGGCTGCTTTAACACAGGTGTTATAAACAAGATTAAGAGGTTGTTGAAAAGATATCAGTGGAGCTCTGAGGCTAGCTCTCTGAAGTCATTCTAAATTGACAGCTAATGGGTAGTTTGCCTTGATGGCTCTCTTTGAGTTGGTTGTAACTGACTGGAGATTCACCCACAGAGGAAACTTGATTATGAAAATTCACTTTACATTCCTTTATCAGAAAGTAAAGCTACAGTAATATGTAGTACTGTCTGTGTAATGTTTTTGGATACATTTTTTAAAGGCAACCAGTTTTTAAGTATTTTTGATACCTTAAGCCTGCCAAGCTTCAAAGAACACTTTAAATAGAGAAGATGGATCAAAATAATTATTTTATTGCACTATGTATTTATTTATTTTATGTATAAGACACTTACTTTCTTAGTTATATTACCCGTGGTAGAGTTTCTTCCTGCCCAGCAAGTATGCATTTTGCCTATTTGGTCCACTAGATGTGCTTGCTAGGAAATTGAGTATCTTAAAATGTTCTTGAAGTGAGCAAGTATTAATTTAAGATCACTTTGAAATCAGCCTTATAGGCTCCCTGAGAGAAAATTGTGACGGTGCGGATAGAGCTGGTAAGGAGAATTCGTAGGTGGCCAAGATGCATTTGCCCAGCCTGCCAGAGAATTCCTTTTGGTCATCCACATGGCCAGGCGGGCAGGGTTCTCTTTGTTGTTTTCCAGGTGGGGAAGTATTTCTGACACTGGATTGTCTTACCTAAGAATAACTCATTTACTGTCCTTGTCTTTATTGGGAATGGAGGTATTTTGCTAACTTTAGTGGTTTGTAAAGCTTCTAGAAATAGTAAAACCTTTGAGTTGAGGAAAATAAAGTGCATCTTACACAAAAGCAGACGTGAAACCATATCTTTTCGTTGTCTTTGATGGACCCATCAGCAGGCATGTATTGAGGCCACAACACCAGATACATCATTCAAGCTGAGAGGGATAGGTAAATCAGCGCTCAAGTGCTGGAAAGTGTATTATATAATCTTGCTACATTTTAGACTCTAAAGTATTGCCCATAATGTTGAAAAATATTCTTCTTTAACAAGATACTCAAAGGAAAGTTCCATGTGCATTCTATCTTCCTTGAAATAAATGTGGCAGCTATTGAATAACAGACTTATAAGTTTTAAGCTTTTGAAGAAACAGTGGCAATGTCTAAGGTCCTAAGGCTTCTGAGACCAAAACCATATAAGAAGTCTTAAGGAATGAATGAGGAGGTGTTTGTAGGTGAATAAAATGGTTCGTTTCTCACACATGATCTGGTTCTCACTCATTCAGTCCCGGATCATTCATTCCCCACTTCCTACTTGCTCAAAACATCTTTTCTCTTTTTTTCCTGTCTCTGCTCCTTTCCCCCCAGCCATTCCTGTTTGAAAAAGTGTCTTGGCAGTGACCTCAGAGACAATTTGTAGAAAAATAATGAAATATTTCTTTGCCCCACTTCAGTCTTAATAAAATCATGCATTGCTAGAGGCAGTATTCCACTGGCTGGAGACTTCTCTGTTAACAACTATGTCTTTTAACTTGCAGAACCATTGTGTGAGTTTGCTGGTTGCAGAATGCACACTCCACCCTCCTCTCTTAGAAACTTATAAAATATCTAGCATTTGTGTCATCCTAAATAGTAAATTTGTTGTATCTGAGTCTTGGTTTAAACTTACAAATAATTTTAAATAGCTTTCCCATATTAATTTGTTATTTAATGTTTAAAGGTTCAGAGTGGACTGGTATCTATGGTAGGTGACCCAGTGCTCAGTGTGGGTTCTTCCAAGTGATGCGGGGGAGGAATTCTTACTGAAATCTCCATTTAGACAGATGATACTAGTCTCTTCCGGGTAACAAAATTGCAGATAGGCAAGGAACAACTGCAGAAAGAACTCACCTGACTAAAAGCATGGGCAGAAAAGCAGCAAAGGGATTTTAGTGTTGGCTGAAAGATGATGGTAGCAGGGAGAGCTGATGCCACGTATGCGTTGAAGATGAGCATTTCTGAGGTCTCGGCTGAGGAAGGGAGAATGGGGGTTGTGTAATACTGCTCCTGCTTAGTTGAGAGTTAGATTCCATGCCCAGTTCTACAGCTTCAGGCTCAAGTATTGTCACTAATTTGAGTCTCAGTTTACTCATCTGTAAATTACAGGGTTAGACTAATATTCTTTGTCTGAATCTGAGTTTTACTATACTTAGCCTCTGAATATCACTTGATGCCACCATTAGAAAATTTACCAGATTATAGAGATAGCCCTGTGTAGTATAAAGTAAGTAAACATGTAGATGCAGAAGAGATGTTTTCTGCTTGGAGAATTCTGCGTAATGGCCCAAGGAACTTGGATGAATTCTGCTTGACTGCAGTCACCCCAGTAGCCCAAGGAACTTGGAGAATTTGCTTATATTTGCTAATAGTAAATTATTCCTGGTGAGTTCATTGGTTTAACTTGGCCTCTCCGCTCGAATTGTGCCACCTTCCTTGATCTCCAGTCCGATACACATACCCCATCCATAATCCCTTTTTTCTCTATGCATACTCAGCCACAGCACTAACCAGAAGGTTCAGTAATCCTCCATTGACTTGTCAATGTTGTGGTTGGTTCTCAGAAGATTGAAAGCGCCTTGAAGAAAAGAACATGCCTGTTTTGTTCTTTGTTTCCTAAGCCTTGTACTCCTGGCATGGAGCTGTGTAGGTGCTTAGTAAGGGTGCTCTGTAAGCTCAATGAAGACAGTTCCTTTCTCATCTCCCCTTCATGTTCACAAGGGCCCATATAAATGACACTCACTGGTTATCAAGTGGGATTTGTCTTACTCTTTTTTTTTGAGACAGAGTTGCACTCTTGTTGCTTAGGCAGGAGTGCAGTGGCACAATCTCAGCTCACCACAACCTCTGCCTCCTGGGCTCCAGTGATTCTCCTGCCTCAGCCTTCTGAGTAGCTGGGATTATAGGCCTGTGCCACCACATCCAGCTTTTGTATTTTTAGTAGAGATGGGGTTTCTCTATGTTGGTCAGGCTGGTCTCAAACTCCTGACCTCAGGTGATCCGCCCATCTCAGCCTCCCAAAGTGGTGGTGGGATTACAGGCGTGAGCCACTGAGCCCAGCCTGTCTTACTTTTAAATGTAATAACCTTAGAAATGTTAGAAGATATTTCATTTTATATGAAATGAGATATAATCTGTAGACAGAAAGATTTTGTTTTGTTTTGTTTTGTTTTTATCCTGTATTTGTTCATTGCTGGTATTATACAACTTGTTTTTCTTCTTTTTCTTTTTACTTTCTTTTCTTTCTTTCTTTCTTTCTTTTTTTTTTTTTTTTTTGAGGCAGGGTCTTGCTCTGTTGCCCAGGCTAGAGTACAGTGGCATAATCTTGGTTCACTGCTGGGCTCAGGCAGTCCTTCCATGTCAGCCTGCTGAGTAGCTAGCTGGGACTACAGGTATATGTGTGTACCACTGTGCCTTGCTAACTTTTTTTTAAATTTATTTTTTGTAGACATAAGATCTCACTGTTTCCCAGGCTGGTCTTGAACTCCTGGGCTGAAGCAATCCCCTTGTTTTGGCCTCCCAAAGTGTTAAGATTACTGGTGTGAGCCACCATGCATGGCCTATACAACTTAAAAACGTTTTCAACAGGATGGATAAAATAAATTATTTTAAATTTTAAAAAAGGTGGTGGTAAATTATTGCTTTGAAAAACAAAAAAATAGTTTTCATTTAAGTTGGGTTAAGGCTCAGACATTGAATACAAGAATCTTAGTGTTCTCGAGTCCATCCAGGTGAGCCTGTGGACAGCAGCTTGACATATAATTTGGACTCTGTTGGGACACTTTCAGTGAATGTGTCTTTTTCTGTCTTTTTCACTTTAGTGGGTATATGTATATGCTATTATATATGGAGCCAAAAATCTGTCTCTCATTGATTTAGCAGCATAGGTTAAGTGCCTGCTATGAACAAGGTACTCTTGGGTGCCAAGATATTTGTTAGGAGCAAGGGTCATATCCTAGGATCCCAACTCTTGAAGACCTAGCTCATACTTAGTAGAGGAAATAGACACTTATTAATACATATATTGTGTGCTGGCAGAGATCTGACACACTGCTGAGGAAGCTCACAAGTCTTACTGGAGTATGTTGAGGACTCTCAAGGTAGGTGACATTTGAGCAGGGTCTCAAGACTGAGTTGGACTTCTCTAGCTTCAGTGAAGGGGGATGGAAGGTGATCTGCCATTTTTTATAGCACTGTTTGCATTTACTCTCTTCCAAGGCATCCGTTTAAATAACTGATGATGATTCACTCTTGGGTCCCTCCTTGCATCTTCTTGGATTCCTTTGTTGATTTTTCCTGTAGCAAGATTTCCAGACCCTCTGCTATCCTGCTCATACATTCTCCAGTTTGTAATGTCTCCTTTAACGCACAGAAGCTAACTCACTGCTGACGAGCTAGGCTGAATTGGTTTTATGCTTCTGAAAGTGCACCCTTAATATGCATTCGCTTTAAAAATAATTAAAGCTGGTCATCCTGTTGACTCATTGAATAACTCTGTGAGAGATCTAGTTGACTTTAAGGTGCCCTGTGAGCATTGTAAATCCTTAATCAACAGTAACAACAATAAAGAAGCACAGCCAGTTGGGCGTGACTTGGTCTGCCTGATCCCTGTTAGCTTCTGGTGGTACCCCCCAACCTCTTTTCTCTTCCGGGTGTGCATAATCATCCCATTTTGCCAAATTTACTTTAGCTCTTTAAGAAATAAAACACTTATTTATAAATAAAGTCTCTTTTGCACCCTTCCCTAATCTCATTTCATTGAATAGCCCTCCTTAATCCAGTTTCTCTTTTAGCCTCCTTTAGAAGCAATCACTATCCTGAATTTGGTGATTATCCTCATGTATTTTTTTCTTATGGTTACTATTTATGCATGCATCCATGGATCATTTAACTTTGTTTCTTATTGTCCAGTGATCATTCTTTAAATAACTCCTTGTGTATATGTGTGAGCATTTCTCCAATGTCTAAGTCCTTAGGAGAAGAACTGCTGGGCTAGTTGTAGAATATATGCATCAGTGGTATTAGGCCTCACCAATTCACTTGTGCTCATTTATACTCTTCTGTCAGCAAGTATTAACAGTTCTTGTTTCCCCATATCCTCACCAACACTTGGTATTACCAGATTTTTAATTTTTTCATTTTTGTCAATGCAATGATAAATAATTTTTTTTTTTTTTTTTAAGCTAGGGTTTCACTGTGTTGGTCAGGCTGGTCTTGAACTCCTGACTTCAGGTGGTCCACCCGCCTTGGCCTCCAAAGTGCTTGGATTACAGGCGTGAGCCACCACGCCCAGCCTAAATAATGGTTTTAATGTGCATTTCCCTGATTTCTAATGAGGTTGGGCTACTCAGTATTTTTTCTTCTATGATCATCTACTTATGTTTTTTGTCAAAAGCTGGCTTTAAGTAATTTTTTTTTTTTTTTAACTTTTTTTTTATTTGAAATGGAGTTTCGCTCTTGTTGCCCAGGCTGGAGTGCAATGGTGCGATCTCGGCTCACCGCAACCTCCGCCTCCTGGGTTCAGGCAATTCTCCTGCCTCAGCCTCCTGAGTAGCTGGGATTACAGGCATGCACCACCATGCCCAGCTGATTTTTTGTATTTTTAGTAGAGACGGGGTTTCACCATGTTGATCAGGATGGTCTCGATCTCTTGACCGCTTTAAGTAACCTTTAAAGTCTAGCCAGGCATGGTGGCTCGTGCCTGTAATCCCAGCACTTTGGAAGCTAAGGTGGGTGTATCATTTGAGGTCAGGAGTTTGAGACAGCCAGGCCAACATGGTGAAACCCCATCTCTACTAAAAATACAAAAATTAGCCAGGTGTGGTGGTGCACGCCTGTAGTCCCTGCTAAGGGAGGCTGAGGCAGGAGAATTGCTTGAACTGGGAGGTGGAGGTTGCAGTGAGCCAAGATTGCACCACTGCACTCCTCCTGAGAGACAGGGCAAGACTCTGTCTCAAAATAAATAAATAAATAAAGTCTGTCCTATATACAGGGCTTTGCAGTTTGCAATCATTAAGAGAAATTGAATTCTGTGCTTTCTTTTCAAAGTCTTGTATTTTTGTTTAATTTAATCTTCCTGTCCTTTAGCTTACTAAAGTTAGTGCTGTGAGATATCAAAGCGAGGACTGAGCATTTTTATAAATGCAGCATTGATAAGTCTAATGACTTATCCAAACTCACGTGGCTCTTAAGTGATTTACCACTAGAACCCAGATTTTTCTGATTATTGGTTTGCTGTTGTTTGCATTGTACCACAATACTTCTTTTAGATCAGTGCTGTCTTGTTGTTAAATTGATGTCCAATAGTCCCTCCAGCACCTAATAGAGTGATGTTCAGGTTCTTTTAGCTCAGTAAATACTTCCTTAATGAATGAATGGATGCTGATGGTTCTGGTGTAGCTGACAAAACATATTCATAAGTGTGCTAAAATGGAGATAATTTGCCTTCCAATAACTTTACAAGTAATCTGCTTATGTTAGTTTTGATAAAGAAACTGAATCAACATTCAGCTTTCTGATGTAGCTGTAGAGTCAATCAGAGCAGATGTCAAAGTAAATCATGGACATTAAAGTATAGTTTGTACTTCTAAAAAAATCTGTACATCCTTTGGCGGTGAGATGAATATATATTCAGGCTTTAACAAGGAATAACAATTTTTTGGTAAGAAAAATGGATTAAGTAGTCTTCATGACTAGTGATTTAAATCATAAATCACATCCATCTTAGCTGTCAGCCAATCAGATTACAGGTCATAAGTGAGGCTGTTTGTAATTTTGATTTTTGATACATTGATATTTTCGCCTTCATTGTGAGCGTTGATAAAGACCATATTCTCCAGTAATTACTGTGGTCTTGTAGCCTGTAATTTTTTTTAATTGGGAATAAATGGTGGTTTTGTTTCATATTTTGCAAAGACTCTGCTTTGGGATTTTGAGGAGCTCTTGATACCTATTTTTTCCTCCAGAAAAAAAGGTAGTAGGTGGACATAATTCATTGTTCTTTTTTTGAAGCTAGTCTTGCAAATTTGCAGAGGTGTAATATATATTTATATGTGACTATCTGGAATTTTCACTTAGACATTTCCTAAAAATACAATAACACCTTTCATTGGTATAGCGATTTATAGTTTACCTAGGGCACCTTTATAAGGTGTATTGTTTAATCATCACAACAACGCGTTGTGCTGGGTGGAATTTTCTGTCTCTGATTACTTGGATCTCTAATTATGGACTTTGGCTGATGATAGTTGCAGCATTAGAGATTGTGAGCTTTTTCGTTTGTGGTGCCTTAAGCAAATTTGCAAGGGAGCCCTGATGTTAACTTTGGCGGGCTTCATGCCTGCAAATATTGATTGAGCCAGAAGTCTTAGTTGTAAAATGTCACCAGTGAATGTGCAGCCAGTAAAGGCAAGGGAAAACTCATTACTGCATCTCATCTGTAACTTCTGGGTCAGGCCACTCACTACCATCTGGTAGAAATGAATGTTTGAAAACTCCCTTTCATTCTGACAAAAGGTAATCAGAAGAGGTTAACAGCAGATGATTTCTGAGTATTTCAAATGGGTTAGACCAATCCATCCACAAGCTTGGATTTGCAACATTCATATGTCTAATTATTCCAAGAGGCATTAGAAAGCTTTAAAATTATGAAATTCCAAAATAATAGTAGGAAGAAATGTAATTATATATATACCCCCCTCCTCTCCTCTGTTGCCCCCTGTCCAACCTTCTTATTGAAAGTATTTATTCTGAAAAGGTAAAGGCAATTGGAAAGGAAGAAATAAGTCAGATTGCTATCTTGAAAAATGTATTTTTTTTTTTTTTTTAATGTGAGCAAGACTTGACATGTTTTACATTTCCTTAAGGAGAAGGATTAAGAACCACGGAAGGAGAGTGTAAGTTGAAAGGTTTCTCCTCAATTAAATGAACTTTCTGAGTGATTCAAAGGCAGTGGGGGCACAGTTTAGGGAGGACTGGAGGTGTTAGGAAAGCCCTGGCTTATGCCTGGCCAGAGATATGTTAAAAAGGACTCAAACCTAAGATAGATGATTGAGTGAGATCAAGGGTGCCTGAAGCCTGAACTGTCTCTAGAGCCTCAGAATTACTGTAAGAAGTTGTGGATCCAGATGTACACAAGCATTTTCTGGGAAATGGATACATAATCTCTCTCCCCCCTTTCTTTTTTGTCAATGTGGATATTAAAAACACAAATTCGCCGGGTGCGGTGGCTCACGCCTGTAATCCCAACACTTTGGGAGGCCGAGGTAGGCTGATCATTTGAGGTCAGGCATTGGTGAAACCCTGTCCCTACCAGAAATACAGAAATGAGCTGGGTGTGCTGGCACATGCCTGTAGTCCCAGCTACTCAGGAGGTTGAGCCAGGAGAATTGCTGGAACCCGGGAGATGGAGAATTCGGTGAGCCAAGATCGCACCACTGCATTCCAAACCTGGGGGACAGAGCAAGGCTCCATCTGAAAAAAAGAAAAGAAAAGAAGCATAGGTCTTTATGTACATACATACATATATGCATAAATGTCTCTGTGAAAGTGGTTATTGTACCCAGTTTATAGACAGAGAAAACTGAAGCACAGAGGGAGTAACTTACTTTCCAGGGCTGCTGAGTACAGGTGCCAGGTTTTGAACTTAGGAAAGATTGACTTCAAAACTCATTCTCCGTACAGGATATCACCATTGCAAACAGGTTAGGCTTCACTAGCTCTAGCAATAATGGATTGAAAGCAAAGCCTTTTTCTGTTGATGGTGGTTTCTAGTTTAGCCTGTCTAAAATAGCCACTAGTCTGTGTTCTTATATTTTAATAGTAGCTTTGTTTATTTACTAGTGCTTTCTTCACAGTCCTCTTTCTTTCCAACCAGTCTTAATATAGAGAAAAAAGAAAAGCACAGTGTTGGGATTTAGAAACCTTATAGTTTTGCTCACCATAAGCAAGTTGCTTAAACTCACTAGGCTCAGATTTCCCCATTCTATTAATATAAAGAGAGACAGAGACTAGATTGTCTCTTTCTTCCAGCTCAAATTACTAAGTCTTTCCTGTTGTTTGATATCTAGGAAACAGTACTTGATGCCCCACTTGGAAGATCCTTTTCCGAAGTTAGCCGAGCTGCTAAGTTCTAGGTGAAGAATTCTTGATTTATTACAAGGTTTAGAAGGTTTCCTTTGATTTTTCCCATTTTCTTACTAGAATTGGACATCCTTTTCCATAAAAGTACCTTTTATGAATTATCCCCTTTCTTAGCAAGGTAACTTGGAATGTTGAGCTATATTTAGACACACATGCACACATTTACACTCTTGTATGCTGATATGAATGCACTCTTCACATTAATAACTGCATTGTGTGTTTTCATAATTTATCATAATGATACCATTATTGCTTATTACAGAATTTCTCTTTTCCCCCCACCCCCAAGCCTAATTGAGGTCGAGACAGCCCATAAATATGATAATATAGATTGCATGCTCAGAGGAAATGGAGTTGGTTTCATACTGGAGTTTTAATTTAGGATTCGTTCTGGTGATGTAGCCTCTTCCTATGGTACATTACTTTGAGCTCAATATAACTGCATGTTCCCACAGCCCCTCATTATAGCTATGGCTTCTCATTGCTTTTTAATTAAAAAAAAAAAAAGAGGGAAAAATGAAACCCAAAGCTTAGGTTGGATATTGTCTGGGTATGCAGGGAGCATCCTAGGCAGATTGCTTATTTAATTTTTTAACTCCTTCAAAGCTTTCATGAAGATGTCTTGATTTCTGTTTTCAGGGGCATGGATGGAGACACATACACACACATGCAATAGGCCTCAAGATTATTGGCATGTAAAGGCATCTCTCTATTACCGTGAAGCCTACTCTGAGCTTTGAGTGAGTGGGAATCCTTTATCCTAGAAAGGCTACCAGCTGTGTGGTTGGATGGTGGGAAATGCTTAGTGAGCTTTTATACCACTCACCGCCTATTGGGAGTAAGGCAGGGAATTGTAGAAGATTGTAAAAACCCTTCAAGGCTGATGTTTAGAAGTTAAGAGTTAATCATTTTTTCTCTAGTCCTGTGGGCAGCAGAAGCAGAGAAATGACTTTATTAAGAAGAGTTGCTTTTGTCATTCCTTCATCTTGAGGGATTCCAAACACCTTTCAGATACCAAAACAAATTAATCTCCAAAGGTGACTGGTAAGAATGGCTTAAGCCTCTTGGGATTGGTTGTGTAAGACACAGGGAGAGCTCGACCTGAGCTGTTGACCTCTGTGACAGCCTGTAAGTGTTACATTCTTTTTGTGGATCAAGAGCCCTTTGGCTTCACTTTAGTGAAAGCAGTGTGACAGCTCTGAGCTGCTTCCTTGCTTACAATTCTTGTTTTGTTTTATATAACCAGCCACTCTCTCAGTGGTGAATATTGGGTAAATATAAATTAAGAGTTTATTTCTTGGTTAGGGTACTGAGTTAGCTTCATAATTTTTAGTGCGACTCTTTCACAAACAGGACTTCAACTTTTTGAGTCCATATTTCATTCGATGTTGCTGGAAAGGCAAGTCCATTTTGACTTGTATCAGGGAGCTGGAACCCTTCAGGTGGAAATCCCCTAGGCCTGTGCTGTTCAGTACTATAGCCACTGGCCTCATATGGCTGTTGAGCACATGAAATTGGGCCAATCTGTATTGAGATACACCATCAGTGTAAAATACATACCAGATTGCAAGGACCTAGTGTGAAAAAAATAATGTAAAGTAACAAATTAGTAATTTTTAAAATATAGGTTACATGTTGAGATGGTAATATTTTTGATATGTTAGATTAGATAAACATTATTATCTGTTTCTTTTTAAATGTGGCTACTAAAAAAATTAAATTACATCTATGGCTTGTACTATATTTCAGTTGAACACTGTTCTAGATTGTTAAGCTCTGATAACAAGGCAGTGTTTGTCTTGTTCACACTTACATCCCCAGTATGCATCACAAAGTTGGCACTTTGTTGAAGAAATGAATCCTAGCTCGTATTATTCAGAGTGGCCACATCTCAGGAATGAATCAAAGTGTCTCTTTTTGCAATGTTAGTGTTTGAAAAAGAGACTTGAGGGTTAAGAAGAGAAATGAAGTTCTTAAAATTTTTGCCTTTTGAAGAGAAATATGGAAGTAAACCACATCAGGGCCTTTGCATGGCTTACCGTCTGTTGGAGAGGGGGTTGGGAGCTGCTGTGTTGCTGAAGGAGTTGTAGCAGAGCATCGTCATGGTACGGCTCTGCCACAGCGTTGTTAGGAGGAGCTAAAGCTAAGGCTGAGTACCTTGTGTGAGGGAGAAGGTTGGAGAAGCAGTTGGTGAATTTAAAGGTAGCCCTCTTAGGGATGGCATACTTAAGACTCTTGATAAAAGTTAACAGAGTTATTCTTGTCTCAAGAATCCACACTGGCCCTGCTTATCCCTGTGTCCCTATTTATACATGACCCTTTTGGAAGCCTGGGACTGGCAGCTGATTACTTGAAGACCCTTAGAATTCTTTAATATTTGTGGGATTGTTTAACAAGTATTGTTTTAACTTAAGGTCTTACATGACATATTTATAGGTGAATGTTTTTGCCTGAAAGCGTGTCAGATCTATCTCAGTTAAGGTCCTGGAATCTTGGTAGATGAGCAGTTTTCCAGAGATCAGATTCAACTCTGAGAAGGGACCAGATTGTCTTTGCACAAATTTATTAAAAGACCTTAGGCATCTTGTCTCCCTGCTTATAAAACAGAACCGGTAGGTACTTCTCATTGTGGGAGATGTGGTGAAGATTGAAGTTCTGCAGAAGGAAAGTACTATTTTAATGGGAATTTAATAAACGAAACTTCTCCCCTGACTTCTGAAATGTTTGTTTTAAAGAGGAGGATTGGAAGATATGTTCAAAAGAGACATTGCTAGTGTTTTTTTTTCTGTTTTGCATTTTTTAACTGTGGCAATATTTAGCGTTCTCCTTTTAATTGTGGCCCACTGCCTTTTCTTTCTCTCCTCAGAGATAAACAATCTAGAAATCTTCTTTCTATGGAGAACTATGGAGCTCATGCCTTGGCTTGGCTGCGGCAGTAGGCTCACGCTAATCAGAATCGCAGCAGGGCTTATTTTATGAGCTTGAAAGAATTAGTGTTCCCAGAGGGCTGAAGTTCCTTACCTGCTGAGGAGCTACAGATTTCCATTTGGAAGCCTGCCCTCCTTGAGAATGCAGCTACCTTCCCTTCCTCTTCTTACGTGAAAACCACCACCTCCTTTTTTATTGTAGTCTGTCTGTGGGTACTGGCATGTTGCTTTCTTTTTTATTTTTCTTTTTAGGGTACAGCAGTAATGATGATAGTAGATCCTTGTAATTTTTGTCCTTATGGAAAGTAGAGTGTGTTCATATGAAATTGTAATCTATCTTAGGGAGACTAGGAAGAGAGTGAAAAATAGCAGGTGGTACCCTACAAACTAAATTGTCGAATGTGAGTTTTCTAAACAATGTCATATGCTCAAACCTACTAAAGCACCTGGTATGTGGAACAAGCAGGAAACATGAATAAAGAGGGAATGGCTTTCTACCGCTGACAAAGTACAGTTCAGTAAAAGTCAAAAGGTGAGAGATATAACATCTATAATAGAAATTTTTGTGTTACTACCAAGCAACTTGGCAGGCTGGCCGTGAAAGTGGCATTTACTTCTGGTTGGTAGTAACATACCACATTACACCAAGCATATTGCTGGTGGGTGTGATTACTATATCAGATAAAGAAAATCTCACTGAAGAATCTACATACATGTTTTGTTGGAGAAGACCGAATCTTGTGGATTACTTCACAGTGATGATTTTATTTATTTGTTTAGTACCATTATGGTTTGGAATTCTTTCACTTGAAGTTCACAGGGAAAAGAATTATAATATCCATTTGCAGATGAGGAAAGGTTTAGAGAGGTAGATGATGGGCCCAAAGTCGAACCAGGAGTAAGTTGAGCTGAATGGGGACCCTGGGCTGTTTGGTGTCTGGGCAGGGCCATGTCTCGTTAGCTCTGAAGTCCCTTTCACTACTGCTCTGTTTTATTCTAATTTAATGGAAAACAACAGTAAGAACGTCCTCATGGATTGCATTGTAAAAGGCAAAAATGAGCCAGTTGCAGTGGCACACACCTGTCGTCTCAGCTACTCGGAAGCCTGAGGCAGGAGGATTGCTGGAGCCCAGAAATTCAGGCCCAGCCTAGGCGACATAGTGAAACCTTGTCCCTGAAAAGTAAACAACAAAAAAAGGCAAAATGAGGTCTCAACAGAGTCTGGTAGAAAGGGCCTTGGACTCGGAATCTGGAAATGCGGTTCTGTTTTCAGTGGTGTACTAATGGTTTTGTGATCTTATGTAAGACTTTGTTTCTGGGCTTTTGTTATTATTTTTGATTTAAAAAACTTTTTAATTAGCAAATAATAATTATATTTATGGGGTACTAGGTGATATTTTCATATATGTTACAGTGGAATGATTACATCAGGCTAATTAAATCCAACACCTTAAATAATTTTTTTGTGATGAAAATATTTAAAATCTGTTTTATCAATTTTTAAATGTACAATGCATTATCACTTATTATAGTCAGCATTCGGTGCAATAGATCACTAAAGCTTATCTTCTTCATGTTTCACTGAAACTTTATACTCTTTAGTCAGCATTTCCCTTCATCTCCCTTCCTCCCCAGCCATTGGTCACAATCATTCTACTCTCTACTTCTATGAGTTCAGCTTTTTTAGAATCCACATGCAAGTGAGATTACAAGGTGTTTGTCTTTCTGTGCCTGGCTTATTTCACTTAGCTTAATGTTTTCTGGGTTTATCCAGGTTGCCTCAAATGACAGAATTTCCCCACTTTTTAGGGCTGAGTAGAATTCTATTGTGTATATATACATTTTCTTTATCCATTCATCTAATGACAGACACATAGGTTGATTCCATATCTTAGCTATTGTGAATAATGCTACAATGAACAGGGCAGATATCTCCTCAGCGTACTGAATTCATTTCCGTTGGTTACATACCCAAAAGTGGGATTGCTGGATCATATGATAATTCTGTTTTTAATTTTTTGAGGAACTTCCATACTGTTTTCCATCCTTACTATATTAATTTGTATTTCCACCAACGGGGCACAGGGTTCTCTTTTCTCCATACCCTCAATAACACTTTCTCTTCTGTCTTTTTCATGATAGCCATTCTGATAGGTGTGACATGATAACTCATTGTGGTTTTTATTTGCATCTCCCTGATGATTAGTGATGGTAAGCATTTTTTTTTTTTTTTTTTCACATATCTGGCCATTTCTATGTCTTCTTTTGAGAAGTGTCTATTTAGGTCCTTTGCCCAGGCTCTGGGCCTTACTCAGCTCTTCTGTAAAATAGAATCGGGAGTGCAGTAGATATTCAGAAGTTACATATGTAACATTTTATGTTTGGACTACTTGTGAGTAACTGTAACTTTTTTCTAGTTACTCACAAATAGTCCAAACATGTTACATATGTAACTTTGTCTCCTACGAATACATTCAGAAGTTACATATGTAACATTTTATGTCTGGACTACTTGTGAGTAACTAACTTTTTGGAAGTGTAAAAAAGTTACAGTTATAAGTAGTCCAAAAAGTTACATATAATGTGAAGACATTCAGAAATTACAGACGTAACATTTTATGTTTGGACTACTTGTAGGCTTTGTAATCTTTTGTAGATGTGAAGTAAAACCAGGTGCTAAGAGGTTGGCATTGGGAGTTACATCTTGACTAGTACCTGAGCCTAACCCAGTGTTCCTATCTTAAGGTAGCTTTGTTGCTATTTCTGTATACATAGGAACTTTTGTGAAGCGGCAAAACTGCATATAAAAAAATTCCCGCTGACTTTCATGGTATATTTATAGAGTCATTAAGGATCTGAAAAATGACCACCTAGAGCTTTACTCCATGTGGTGGGTAAAATTGTATGCTAGGTGCTTTTCACTCAGAGAATTCTTAAAACTGTTTAGGATGTTTGCTGTCTATGCCTTGCTAAGTCATTTTTTTTCATATTTTTTTTATATTTTTTGTAGAGTCAGGGTTTCACCATGTTGCCCAGGCTGGTCTCAAACTCCCGGGCTCAAGCTATCTGCCCACCTTGGCCTCCCAAAGTGCTGGGATAATAGACATGAGCCATCATGCCTGGCTTCTATGTCGTGTCCAGCTCTAAAATCCTGTGTTTCTTTTTTCTCAGCCCAATAGAGGCACAAAACGTCCCCGTGATGATGAAGAGGAGGAGCAGAAGATGCGTCGGAAGCAAACTGGTACTCGAGAACGCGGCCGCTATCGAGAAGAAGAAATGGCTGTGGTGGAAGAAGCAGATGATGACAAAAAAAGGCTGCTTCAGATTATTGACAGAGATGGGGAAGAGGAAGAGGAAGAGGTAACGTGGCAGCGGTGGGTGGGAGGTGAGATGGCTGGCCCTGCAGAATATAATTTTGCCAGCCAAATATATTTTGCAAGCCAAATACTCAGCTTGTCTGAGCTTCCCATCTTCATCTGTAAAATGGGGTTAATAATTCTTATTTCATCATGTTAAGGTTAAGTGGGCTCATGCAGTTGGGAAAGCATCTCGCGAAGTGTAAAGAACACGACAGATAGAGTTTTAAAATTATTCCATATTATGTCCTGTAGGGGAGGGTCGGGGCAGGCTTCCTGGCTCTTACTGAGGACACATAGAAGGCACTTGCATTATTAGCTTTGAAAGAGGGCCCAAATTTTATCAAGTGGAAGGAAGGGCTTTTTGGGCAGAGAAAATGGTGTTAGCAAAGCAACAAAAGTGGAGAGGTTGAAGGGGTGCCACAGTATCGGGTATTTAGGTATGACTGCAGAAGTACAGTTTAGGGAAGGAGATACCTCAGGGCCTCTCTCTTTGCTGTTCTCTAAGACGCCTTGGGACCTTCGCACTCATTCTTGCCTCTGGACCTTCAAACTTCTGTGCCCTCTGTTGGAATGCCCTTCTTCCTTAATGCTTTGTATGGCTGGTTTCTTCACATTCAGGTCTCAGTTCAGATGTTTCCTCCTCCAAGAAGTCTTTCCTGTGTAGCCTCATTCCTTTATCACTTTATTCTGTATATTGTTTGCATAGCACATATCATGATTTGAAATTCTAGTTCGTTCATTTTACTCATTGCTGTCCTTCTTCCAACCTCCCATGAAAATAGAGACTGGCTCTGTTCTGTTCACAGCTATATTTTGGCGCCTAGAGAAATACCTAGCTCTTGATAGACCCTTAATAAATATTTATTGAATGAATAAATGAATGAAGCTGGGAAGAAGAGAGGTAAAATATCAGTGATTAAAAGCAAAATGCCCTTACCTCTGTGTCTTTTTAAATCTTTAAGTGTTAACTTGTATGTTATTTCACTCTGGCATTTTGTTCAATATGAATTATGGAAATAGAGTCTTAAGAGCCAGCTGTTTTTTTGGTTCTCTCAAAGACACGATGCTAAGTTTGGATTTAAAAAATGAGGCTGGTGTGTGAATCTGAGAAGAAGGAAAATCGGATTCGTATTCTGAAAAGGTCTTTACTGTGTTGTGACAACAGCTCTCTCCTCATTAGGATTTGTACTAATGCTAATCTGGGGGTCTACCCCTAAAAGACGATGGCACTTTGGAAATCTGTGGTGGGAGCCAGTCCTGAATTTCCGAATTTCCTCTCTGAGGGCAGCAGCCTTGCCAGGGCTTCGACAAACAGTGTGTGCAGCACATCCTCCCTCCCTCCCTTCCCTCCTCGCCAGCTTCTGCTCAATCTGTTAGCCCTGCAGCAGCAGTTAATTGGCAGGTATAATTCCCATGTAGGGCAAGGCTGGTACTGGAGGATTAGGATAGTAGCTGTCATGGGTAAGTGGATTCTAGCCTGGGAGACAGAAATGTAATGTGGGACCAGCCCTTCTGTTAAGGGACAGGGAGAAAGAGATCACTTTGTAAAAATGACACATGGAAGGCTACAAGTCCAGGAGTTATTTTCTCACTGCCACCAAAGTCCCATTTGATGAAAAACAAGTGATGTTTGCCCCTGTAAAGTCACGTGAACCTGTAAAATATTATTGTCCTTTTTGTGCTACATCACCAGCATCCATCTTTCTGAAATCTCCCTCTGGTTTCTGACGTTGAGCTATTGGAGATACTGCTGTGGCTGATGACTAAGACTGATAATTCAGTTTCCCCCCCAGTGCTGGAGAGAAATTAAAGGAGGGAAGGCCAAACCCTGGAGAGGCTAGGACTTCAGAAATCCACGAGAGATGTGCTAACACTAACGTGGTTTTTCTCCAGAGTGGGGCAAGATGTTAGCTAAGAAAAAGAAACGTAGCAGATATTGAGCTTGCTTGAAGGTCATTTAACCCTTTCCTAGAAATACTTGATTATTTTAGTTAAATTCTAGTGGTATGTTGGGTACATTGTGTCTGTTGCTAATAATAACAACCATAATGGCCTGCATTCGTGTAGTTTACAAATCAGTTTTATGTACATCCTTTCTTTAGGTCATCTCTATGACCTTGAGAGATACAAGTAACATTTTCCTCTCCCACCTCCCCTCTGCTGATCTTCACTGAGTACCTGCTGTGTTCCAGACACTGGAGAGTCCACTTGTGCCAGAGAAGAAGTAGACATGCGCTAGCAATGTGGGTCTTTGCCCTGGTTTGGGGTTGGAGAGATTATCTGGGCAGATCCTGTCAGACCCTTATATAGATCATGTGAGGGATTTGGGATTTTATTCTAAGTGTGTAGTGGATGAATTCAGGAAAGACAGGAGATAGAAGTAGCTGGACTTGGTGAGGCTTTGAGGAATATATTCAGCAAAGTAACATTGTCACATGGCTAGTAAGTAGTGAAACTAGGCTCTGAGTCTTGACTGAGGCAGTTTTTATCATGTCAGGGAACCTCTCTTTAAGCTGTAGCCCCTGGGGAAGAGGTAGGGGTTCAATAGAGAACCTTGGGATCTAGGAGTCATTGGTATAATCTAAGAAACGTGTCACACCAAAAATGAATTTATATGTAGCTCCCACTTAAAGCCCAGTATGTGGAAATAGAAATGTAATAATAGAATAATAGCTAACATTTTTGAGAACTTATAAAATTATGGTATGATTCAGTGCTTTCCGAAAGGATCTATTTCAGGTTCTCGTAATAGCAATTTCTTTATTGCTTTTAGGTGTGAGTTATGGTCAGTGACTACAAAGCTGTGAAGCTTTGAGTTGGGGTAGTATTAAGAGAAGCAGGGTGCATTTCAGCACATTAGCTGGAAGTTGAACTGAAAGTAAAATGTGTGAAATTTTAGTATAGATTTTTTGGAGGAAAATTATTTAATTTTCAAATATTCATTTTATTTACTTTCATAGGTATGATTCCAATGTATGAAGTCAGAAATTCTCTATGGTCTTCTAGTTTTTTTTCTGCATTCTCTGATTCGTGTACTTTACAAATCAGTTTTATGTACATCCTTTCTATGCAAGGTCACTAAATTCTTGATGTTACTTCAGGATTCAGAGTATCTGTCTGAATTCCTTCTTAGCATCTAGTAAGGATCAGGCAAAGTAATACATAAGAAATGTTGGCCGGGTGCAGTGGCTCACACCTGTAATCCCAGCACTTTGGGAGGCTGAGGCAGGTGGATCATGAGGTCAGGGGATCAAGACCATCCTGGCTGATATGGTGAAGCCCCATCTCTACTAAAAATACAAATATTAGCCAGGCATGGTGGCACGGCCCTGTAGTGCCAGCTATTTGGGAGGCCAAGGCAGGAAAATCGCTTGAACCTGGGAGGCGGAGGTTGCAGTGAGCCGAGATCGCACCACTGCACTCCAACCTGGGCAACAGAGCAAGACTCCGTCTCAAAAAAAAAAAAAAGAAAGAAATGCTAAGCAGTGATGAAAGCAATTAACAACCATTGTTAGTTTATGCAGTGTGCAAAAACAGGCAGTAGGTTGGATGTGGCTCATGGACTGCAGTTTGCCAACTTCTGCCGTGAGAAAAGATTGAAGGGTCACTGTCACTGGCTCAGGGTTTGACTTTAAACAATTCTTTTAAACCTTTCAGTCTTATTTTACATGTACAGAAAAGGAGGACAAGGTGAATGTAAAATAATATTATCTAATATTGTTGCTTACTCTGTGCCATACAGTGTGCTCAAGAAATATTTGTTGAATGAGTAAGTCTTTAACATCTTTTCTTTTTTTTTTGTTTTTTTGTTTTTGAGACAGTCTCCCTCTGTCAGCCAGGCTGGAGTGCAGTGGCACGATATTGGCTCTCTTTAACCTCTGCTTCCCAGGTTCAAGTGATTCTCATGCCTCAACCTCCCAAGTAGCTGGGACTACAGGTGTGTGCCTGTATTTTTATTAGAGATGGGATTTCACCATATTGGCCAGGCTGGTCTTTAACTCCTGACCTCAAGTGATCCACCCATCTTGGCCTCCTGAAGTGCTGGAATTACAGGCATGAGCCACCATGCTCGGTCAGTCTTTAACACCTTAAACTGAATTTTCTGTGTTATAGATAGTAGGCTTTATGTAAGACACCCAAAGTGATATACTCAAAAAGAAACATGTGATTACAGGCCCTTACTCCTCATTGTAATTGGGGAGATAAAGTATGTACTGTGGCCGGGTGCAGCACTTTGGGAGGCTGAGGTGGGTGGATCACGAGGTCAGGAGATGGAGACCATCCTGGCCAACACAGTGAAACCCCGTCTGTACTAAAAATCCAAAAAATTAGCCGGGCATGGTGGCATGCACCTGTAGTCCCAGCTACTCGAGAGGCTGAGGCAGGAGAGTCACTTGAACCTGGGAGGCGGAGGTTGCAGTGAACTGAGATCGTACCACTGCACTCCAGCCTGGTGACAGAGCAAGACTTTGTCTCAAAAAAAAAAAAACCACAAAGTGGGTACTGTACATTTAACCCAGAAAGGCCAATGACAGACTGAGGTGGGTGTAAGAGCCACAGGAAAGTAGTGGGCAGTGAATGTGAAATCCTTGTGGACTAAAGTTGTTGCATTTGTCTCTTTGTACCAGGAAGAGCCATTGGATGAAAGCTCAGTGAAGAAAATGATCCTCACATTTGAAAAGAGATCATATAAAAACCAAGAATTGCGGATTAAGTTTCCAGACAATCCAGAAAAGTAAGGCTCTGCTCTACTGATACCCTGTTTCCTCTGTGACATGTCGTTGGCTAGTTTTGTTTTGGTTTTGGTTTGTTTTGGTTTTTGTGATTTGGGTCAGGAGTCCCAGGATGATCTCCATGTTCGGGAATTCGCTAGAAGGACTCCTTGGACTCAAAGCCAGTGATACTCAGGGCTGTGGTTTATTACACAGGGCGCACAACAGGATCAGCAAGGGAAAAAGACACATCAGGTGGCACCTGGAGAAATTCAGATACAGGTTTCTTATGCTTTCTCCTTCCTGGTGGGTGGGGTCACACAGACATGCTTCGTTTCTTCAGCAATGAAATTCATCAAAATGTGTCCATTGATGCTGTCCAGGGGAGTCCATTTGAGACTCTGAGTTCAGAGTTTTTATGGAGGGCTGGTCATGTAGGCATTCTCTGTTAGTAACCACTACCAAAATTGTAGACTCCTGGAAGGAAAGCAGCTGTTAAGTGCCCTGGGCTGGCAAAGCAGCAACCTTATCACTTAGGGAACATTTCAAAAGCCAAGTTCCCAGCTGCCAGCCTTGTAAGCCAGCCCTTTTCAAGATCAGCCCTGCTATGTTAACTCTCTCCTGTATTATTCTTTTCAGATCATGCCTGCCATTAGTGATAGCTTTACTGTGGAGATCATGTCTGAGGCTCTGAAGTTAGACAAATATTGGCGTGATATGCACATGCCTTTGAATAAGTCACTTCTACTTTCCTAGCCTTGGGTGTCCCATCTGTATAAGGAAATAATACCTTCCTTACAGAGTTATATGAGGATTAAAGGAGAATAACGTAAGTGTTTAGCTTAGTACCTGGCATACAGTAGGTGCCCATGATGTGATAGTTAATGTGATTTTTACTACACTGGCACCTCAGTGCACTGTGAAGTGCTATATGAGGAATCTGGCATCTTTTAGTCAGTCTTGAATCCTAACCAAGGGGACTCTCACATTTATACGATTTTAATGTTCTAAACCTCTCTTTCTCTCCCTGTCTTTGTCCCTCCCAGGGCATACGATTTTAATGAATCTTAATGTGCCCAAGACCCCCAGGCAATTAACAGTTGAATAGTACAGTCTTTGCACTCAAGTTTATAGGTTACTAGGGAGACTAATTATAAAGGCAAGGTAGAAGGAAGCAGGCACTTTAAAAGAGATATAAACAGAGTTCTGTGGGAACATAGGAGAAGAAACAGTAAATACCAAGTTGGGGGCTACTAAGGGCTTCACAGAAAAGATAGTAGCTGAGCTGGGGCTTGAGGCATTTTTTTTACGCAAAAAGAACAAAGAAAGGCATGCCAGGCAATATGAGGAGAGTGAACAAAGACATAGAGGTGTCAGGGGGCACAGAGTCTTCACAGCAACCTAGTGACGGCAGCATGGTCAACTGTATTATCCCTGTGCTATGGATGAGAAGGCAGAGTGGGGACAATGTGGTTACTGGGCCTAGGGCCACAGTCCTCTTTGATAGTAGGAGTAGTTATCAATAGATCAGTGCCCAGCTTGCCCAGCACCAGAGTCCTATCAGGGTTTTGTACTGATCTCTACCATACAGAATCACTCTGTGTGTGTGTGTGTGTGTGTGTGTGTGTGTGTGTGTGTGTAATTACACCAGTAATGCATGAATAGATTGTCATTCTGAAAAATACCAGGGGTGCATGAGTAGACTGAAAAATGAAAGTTCTTTCCATTCCTCTGCCTAGAGCAACCTTGTGAACATTTAATTATGCAAATGTATTTGTTTCTACATAAATCATACTGTTCATATGCTGCACCTTGGTTTTTTTGAGTCATGTAACAGATCTGTCCATGGTAGTACATGCCTATCTACCTTGTGTTTTTTTAACTGGTATATAGTATTTCATGGTTTGGAAATACCATGGCTTATTTATTTTTCTATTGATGGACGTTTGATTATTTTAAATATTGGCTTTTATGAAAAATGCTATAGTGAACCCACTTCTACATGTATGTGTCTTTATGTACATGTGTTTCCATAGGATAGATAGCTAAATTTTGAATCCCAGATTGAAGGGTATGTACATTTTAATGATAGCGACTGCCAGTCTTTTCACTGTATTTTTAAATTCTCCCTCCAGCAGCATCTCTTTTCTTGTGTTTTTGCTCACAGTGCATGTGATCAGTCTTTAGCTTCTTTGCCATTTGTTTTGTTGTTATTTCTGTGCTCAGTGGTTCCTGCATTAGACTCTGTTCTTTTTAGGAGATGGACTGCGTCTTGTTTGTGCCTAGTGCCTGCCACAGTACTTGCCGTGCTACAGATGCTCAGTAAACATAAGAGAGCTTATGTAGTACCTGTTATCTTTCTTACGTCCACATTGCTTGAATCTAAGGATGCATTATGAGGAAGCTGTGCTGCAGGCTAATGACACTGGAAATTTAAGAAATTCAGTTTACTTTTTTGAATACCAGTATTGCCTTTGCTCACTTGGTAGATACACACTCTCAATTTGGAGCGGTTTCTGCAGAATTGTTCACCATGTACATATTAGGTACCTTAGAGTTAAAGTTCATCAACTGGTTTTAAGACAAGGTGATTTTATTTTAAAAAATTAGTAGTGTTTTCCATTCAGACAAAATGTGTATACTATTTTAGTTTTAAAATCTGAACATAAGAGAATTGAAATTATGCATAAAGAACTTTTTTATTTTCATGCCAAAAAGCAGTTAGGAAACTACATTGTGTTTTAACCTTGAGTTCTTGAATTCTTACTGGTGCAGTGTCTTTCATAATTCTCTAGACCAGTGAGGTGCAATTAAGATGAAAATTGCTAGAGCGTATTCAGATGAAACTTTGCGGTTGAGATCAGAAACATTCAAATTTATTTTCCCATATATCCAATTGTCATTTCGATCGCATACCCAAAAATGCCTCACTTCATTTGACTGCATTTCAGATTCAGTTGACAATTCACCTTATGCAGCCTCCGCTTTGCACTGTGTGCTCTTTCTCCCAAACACCACGTTGACTAGAGTGTGCTGTCTCTCTAGTAAGTCTTTAATAGTTCTTCTTTTCATTTTTGCAGGGACAGAATTACTTAGTTTACTGATTTTCAGCCTTTTTGGTCTCAGGATCTCCTTGTACTCTTAAATTATTGAATATCCCAAAGTGCTTAGAAAATTCTGAGTACTCAAGCACACATTTCATTAACCATCAGGGCAGTGATATCATCACGTTATGTAGCCCTTTGGAAAACCCCAATGCACACTCCTGAGAGAAAGAGAGTGAAAAAGGCAAATGATGTCTTAGATTTATTATAAAACAGTTTTGATCTTATAGTTCCCTGAAAGGATCTCCAACCACCCCCCTACCCCCTTCCTAGAGTCCTAGGACCACACTTTGAGAACTGCTGATTTAGTTTGGATGGAGGGTAATGTTCCCTCAGCAGTGATTGCATTTAGGACTCATCAATTTCTGTTGCTTTCCCAGTGTTTTTGAGCTTTGGTGGTCATTTGCTGATACTCACCCTTGTGGTTGAAGGAGAATATCCTGCTGGTCTGAAGCAAATGCATATGGGCAGGCTAGGAGAATATTCTGTCATATCAGATGGAATCGATGACCCCATCTCAGCTTGGGTTACTGTTTTAATATGTTGCTCTATTGCTTTCCCATCACCTCTAACTTGATCCTTTCCCCCAGCTGTGAGTCATCTATTGCTGAAGGTATGCCTAATTCCTAAAGACAGTTCTTTGCAAATCTTAGTGTGTGCTTTAAATGAGTAGGCTCATGAGTAGGCTGTGCTTTGTCAGACCAAGCAGAAGAGGATTGCTATGGTGTAACAAACTTGAGGGTACATAGATTCATTGAGTACTTACTATGCGCCCACTATTACTAGGCACTGTGTATATATTATCTCTTTTTAATCCTCACTATAGTTTAGAAAGTTAAGGAAATCAGGGTTTAGAGATAAGTTAGTTAATACTCTGTGTCTTCCTTCATCAGGTTGGGACACTGCACTCTGTGTTCCAGTGACACTTCTCTTGGGTAGTACCAGGCACCTTTATCATTAATTGTTTATAATAGATTGTGCATATTTAATGGAGGCCAGAAACTGGGATTGTTTTATCTGTTGTGTCCTCAGTGTCTAGCACAATGACTGGCACCTAGTAGGTGCCCAGCAAATATTTGTCAATTCACTGTTCATGGCCACACATCTAGTAAATGGCGTGCCTGGGAGTATGACCCAGGTCGGTCTCATTCCCAAGTCCTGCATTTTTCACTATACCTTGTTACTCATGTAACACTGGACCCAGTATATTTTTGTAATATTTCCCTGCTTGCAATTTTATTCTCTGCTTTTTTGTTTTGTTTTGATAATTTTCTGACTTTCTAAACTTAAAAGCGTTGGGTTAAGACCATATTTGAAAGAAGAATCTCAAAGTTGGAAGGAACTGAGAGGTACGGTTTTTGCTACCATCTAATTCTTGTTGTTTTTTTTTTTTTTTTTTTTTTTTTTTACTATCACCCTTTATTAACTATCCCAGTGAGAAGGATCTAACTTTCCAAAGAAAGCCATTCCATCATTTGGCAGCTTTGACTCTTAAAATTTCAACTCAGAATGAGAAAGCATTTCAGCAAATTCTCATACGAGATGAATCTAGACTCCTTAGAATCTTGATTGTTTCCCCGAATTGGTTTCCACATCTCTCCTAGAAGTTGGTTCCCCTAACAGATGTCACAGAGTTTTAGGGTCACAATACAGGATAACTCTGTATTGTTCTCTTTTAAGTACCCTAGAACCACCGTACCACTTATGGCAGCTATTTTCATCTGTGCCCCCATTTACAGGGATCTCCCAAGTTTCTTTGTTGGACCAAGGCCCGTGTCAGGTGCTGGATGAGCAGAGATGAATAAGAAATTGTCTCTGGCAGAACTGTCTCATGTTCTGGTTTGTATTACAGTTATGGTTCACTGAAGCCATCGAGTTCAGAAAGAAACACATGTACCTTTATGAAACTGTGTCTCTCCCAGCCCTCACATTTGTACTTGACTTTTTGGTTCACTGCAGTTTTCTCTGTGGATCCAGGTAATTTTCCTTTGGTTAGATTTGGTGTCATTATTGCCTGTCATGAATTTTTGAATTGATTCTGTCAAGTGCTGTACTTACTGTCTCTTTAAGCTTTGTGTCATATAACATTTTTTTCATCTTGCCTTTTATATATCTTTGGTCATGATATTGATCAAAAAATAGTAATAAAATACTTGATCTAAAAAGGCCTAAGGGACAGAGCCCTGCAGGTGACTGACATTCATTCACTGTTTTTTTTCTTTCTTTTTTTTTTTTTTTTTTTTTTTTTTTTTGAGGCAGAGTCTTGCTGCATCGCCCAGGCCAGAGTGCAACGGCATGGTCTTAGCTCACTGCCACCTCTGCCTCCTGATTTTAAGCAATTCTCTTGTATCAGCCCCTCAAGTAGCTGGGATTACAAGTGTGCACCACCACACCTGGCTAATTTTTGTATTTCTAGTAGAGACAGGGTTTCACTGTGTTGGCCAGGCTGGTCTCAAACTCCTGACCTCAAGTGACCCTCCTGCTCTGGCCTCCCAAAGTGCTGGGATTATAGGTGTGAGCCACCACATTCGCTGTTGATCACCCAACTCACCAGATCTTATCCTGCACTCAGCATGATTTTGTTCCTGTTTAGTGCCCAGTCTCCCTTGCCAGTTCTTCCAAGTGAACTGGAAAAATCTTTTGTCAGGTTATTCTCCAGAAATCTTGTATATACACACTCACATGAGGCAAATAAGCCTTAGAGGTTGAGGTTCAGGGATTATATAGCTCTCCTGGCCCATGGACTATTTGAATCCTTCTACACTAGCCCTGTTGAGTCATGATTTTGATTTAGCTTCCACACTTCAGGTGATCTAAAAAAGTAAGCTATTTGCAAGCAGAGAAGGGAGCATTTAAAAAAAGGTATTGGGGGAAAATCTTCTAAAATAATTGTGAAATTTACTTGGAATAATAAACAAGTGAGAGTGGGCAAAGAAACACTGAAAAATAAAAACAAGGGAGCGTTTTGTGGTAACAGACATAAAACATACTATAAAGCTATAACCATGTGAAAGTGTGGTCCTAATTCAGGAATTTACAGATAAATCAATGAAATGGAGTGAAAAGCCCAGAAACAGATTAAAGTACACATTAAAGTTTAGTTTATGATAGCTGACATTTCTTTAAATCTGTGAGGCAAGGATAGATTATGCTGTTGGAGCACTTGGCCAAACATTTGCAGAAAATAAAGTTAGATCTGTAACAATACACTAAAATAAATTTCAGATGGATTAAACATTTAAATATATATAAACATAAGAGTGCACCCTAAAATATGTCTTCTTTTAGCGTCGAAAACATTTTGCGCAGGGTACATGTAGAATAGAGTTCTTAACGGCAAAGGTTTTGTTACTTGAACTTTTCAAAACCTTTATGTCAAAAAGCACAGTGTACAAATTAAAGGGCAAACACTTTTCTCTGATTTATTTTTTTTTTGCAGATAGGATAGAGATTAATTTCCTTAATATACAGTGTTTATAAATCTATAAACAAAATGAGCATCTTAATAGGAGTGGGCAAAGAAGAAATACAAATAGTAAACGTTAGAAGAATGTTAACCATCTTCCTATCAGAAATGCAAGATACAAAATGAGTTGTCTTTTCTATCTCAAATTTGAAGAAATACTGTGTGTGAAGAGGGTAAGGGGAAACAGGTACTTCATGCACTATTGGTACTTTTCTGGCAAAATGTATCAAAATCTGTTTTAAGTCGTGCATACTCTGACTTGGCCCTTTCCTTCCTGGGAATTTATTCTAACACAGTAATCAGGAATGCATACATCTTGGTGTCATTGTTAAAGGCAAAGAAATTGGAAATAATCTGAATGCCTGACAAAGGGGGATTGGTTAATTAAATCACAGTATGTCTACTTAAGGGAATACTATGTGGCCATTAATCTATTATTTAGAACAGGGATTGTAAATAAGCTTAATCTGCCATACCCGGCCTATGACTGATTCATAGTCTTCTTGGAACACTGTGGAGGAGGATTCTGAGGCCAGCCATGTGGGCTTAGCAGAGTAGAGTGCTGTGGTAAGTGAGGGATTTTGCTATGGGAGAAGGAGAAGGAGAAAGACCTATAGCAGTTTGTCAGGTATTGGCTTCTCCTATTGTAGAAGAATAATGATAAGGGGAATTATTTAACTTACATTAACAACAGCAGCAAAAGTTGAATATAGAGCTATATACTCTAGGCTTACTTTTTGGGGGGGAGAAGTCTGTGAGTTCAGAAAAATGACTTAAACATACCGGCAGACATACATGGTATTGGAGCAGTTGGTCAGACATTCACAGAAAATAAAGTTAGATCTTTGCCTTGTATCATACACTAAAATAGAATTTAAAAGTCTGTGAGTTGAGAAAAAGGCTTAAACATATACAGAGTATAATCAATGGTTATTTTTTGATTAGTAGGCTTATGGATTATTTGTTTACGTTTTTGAGGGCTTGTTTTTCTTCCCCTGGTTTTCTACAAAAAGTATATTGTGATTGGGAAAAAGTATATAAGCATTAGAATTAACAGTAATGGGGAAAAACTAAGAGATGTTGTCTTAAAATGTGGGCATGTTTTAAAGAGTGTTAAGTCTCTAGATTTTGTTTCTTATCGACTCCAGATTTCCAGAGAGGCCGTATCTACCCAGCCCCACAGCATCTGAAGTTGATGAGTCTTGTGTGACTTCAAGAGTCCCTGCTTGTGTTCCTTTTCTTTGTGCCCTCAATTTAATTAAGTAGGCATCTGTGGATATAAGAGACAAAGATATAGTTCCTGTCTTTAAGAAGCTTACTTTCTAGAAGAGAAGATAGACATATTATAGTAATAGTAGGACAGATACTTACATAGTGCTTTTTATATGCTAGACGTTGTTCTCAGTGCTTATGTGTCTTTATTCAACTGCCCTGTGAGACAGGTAACATTATTGTTCCTATTCACAGAAGAAACTGAGGCAGAGAGAGGCTAAGTAGGTGGCTAAGCCAGGTTCAAACCCAGATAGTCTAGCTCCAGAGTCAATTTAACCACTGTTTCCTCTCAGTTAGTCAGTCAGGTATTGTTCAGCTGCCTTACACCAGACTAGCTCATTTCCATCTCAGAACAAACCTTCCTGGTCTTGTTCATCCAAGGTTTAATCAGCATTTCTTATATGTCAAACATCGGGGGAGGGCATGCAGAGTGAATGCAAAGTAGTTCTGTTCTTAGTGCCTGGGCATAGGTTTGTTGAAAGGTTCGGGTGTGGAAATGTGAGTAAAGTATCATGCTGTATAGAGTATGGTGATTGTACGTTGCCAGAGACTAGGTCTGCTTTTCTTTGGTATCTGCCTCTAAATCACTTCCAAAGAGGAGGGAGAAGGAAGGTATTTTTGGATATAGAAAATCTTCTCTTCCTTTGGGTAAGGGGGATAACTGGCCCTTGATCTTACGTGGGAAGTAAGAGAAACTCTTTTTTGGATGGGTAGTAGGATAACTATGTTCGGGGCAACAGAGCGAATTGCCACACCAAGAGGTCTTGGTAGCTAATCTGTAGGACTGGTGGGCAGATCGTTTAGTGCTGCAAAATGCTTTGGGAGCCTCTGAGAGGCAGCTTGTGACTGCAAGAGTAAGGGAACCCTGTAATGAGATCTGAATCCAAGATTGATTTTTGTAATGAGGAAATCGATTTCCCAAGGAAATTGTGTGACAGTATGATGTTTGGATGAGTGTACTTCTTGGTTGGTCTGTTGTAGACACTTTGACAGATTGTCTTGTTCTCTAGATTGTTGCTGTTGGCTCCTCGTTGCTGAAAGTGCCCCTTTCCTTCTAATGATGTCTTGTTTTCCCTCCTAGGTTCATGGAATCTGAGCTGGACCTAAATGACATCATTCAGGAGATGCACGTGGTGGCCACCATGCCAGACCTGTACCACCTTCTGGTGGAGCTGAATGCTGTACAATCACTTCTCGGGTTGCTTGGACATGATAATACAGATATCCTTTGAGATCTGTGCTCAGTAGGAAAGCTGACATGGTGGGGAAGTACTGTTTACTGTCTCCTGTCTCTCTTTGTGGATGTGTGCTGTAAAACCTGATGTTCTACTTCCGTTCTAATTATCATCTCTCTTGAAACACACAATGCATTTTACTCATTTAAAAATCTGGTTTTTCTCTGTTAACAAATCTTGTAAATCTTGGGCAATCATTAATTGTCCTGTTTCCTCTTATTAGTACTAGAATTAATCATGATGTATCTCTTCATACGTTAACAGCTTTACTTTTCAGGATCTGAGTTGGAAAGTCCCTTATGGGGGCAAGGCCAGACAGATTTGAATCTGTTAGTCTAGATATCTTTCTGCTGACTGATGGCCCAGTGTAGTTGAGACTAGAGGAGGTAGTGAACCATAAAGCACATTTGGATGTCCAGGAGGTCAGGAGCTATTCTATTTTGTTCAATCCTGTATTTCTAGTTCCTAAAAACCAGGCTGGGTACGATGGCTTGCATCTGTAATCCCAACACTTTGGGAGGCCAAGGTGAGTGGATAGTAGGTCAGGAGTTTGAGACTACCCTGGTCAACATGGCAAAACCCCGTCTTTCTACTAAAAATATAAAAATTATCCAGATGTGGTGGTACATACCTATAGTTCCAGCCACTTGGGAAGCTGAGGCAGGAAAAGCTCGTGAATCCGGAAGGCAGAGGTTGCGGTGAGCTGAGATCACACCACTGTACACTTCCCCGGGCAACAGAGTGAGTGAGACTCCGTCTCAAAAAATAAATAGCATTTAATATTAAATGAATAAATAGTGTTTATATAATAAATAAATAGCATTTATACAAAGTAAATAAAGAGCATATATACAAAAATAAATAAATAGCATTCAATATTTGTTGAGTGCATGTTAGATCTAAAACAGACAATCTAGGTTTGACTTCCAGCCTTATTTTTGTGTGAAAGGCAGCGCTCCTCCATAGCTTAGTATTCTTATTAGCAGGTAGGTAGAGTTAATAGCTTTTGTCTTTCAGTGTTATTTTTATTTTTATTTGTTTTTAGAGATAGGGTCTCGCTTTGTCACCATGACAGAAGTGCAGTGGCATAATCATAGCTCACTACAGCCTCAAACTCCTAAGCTTAAGTGATCCTACTCCTCAGCGTTCTGAGGGACAACAGGCACATGCCACCATGCCTAATTTTTTTTTAATTAATTTTTTTTTTTTTTTTGGAGATGGGTCTTGCAATGTTCCCCAGTCTAGTCTCAAACTTCTGGCCTCAAGTGATTTTGCCTCAGCCTCTGGAGTAGCTTTCTGTGTTATTGAGAGGATCAAAGGAGTGGATAAGTGCTAAGCACAGCTCCTGATACGTACGTAGTAGGCACTTAGCAAATGTTACTTGTAACTGAATCTGAATCGTGACTTCCAAAATCATTTTATACTTTGTCTTGGTTATCAGATGTGCAGTAGCTTTATTGCAAAGGCTTTTGATGTGCCTGTGAACAGGGTTGTGTTCATTAAACCAAATTCTCTCCTAGTAGTTGTTCTGTTTGAATCCAGATTTCCAAAGGTAAGAGACAAATGTAGTTAGTCTGCTTGAGTGATATTCACAAGGAATCTGCCACTGCTTCATGTTATTTTCATCTTTCTGGTAATCTCTCTCCTGAGAGCATGTCTGACTAAGTTCTTGCCTGGCTGATAATTCTCATAGAAATAAATCAGTGGATAATTTTAATGCAGGCTTCTTGAAGGGCAGTCTTAAGACATTTCTGATGCTTCATGTAATGTTAGATAGCATCAGGAATTGATCTGTTAGCTCCCAGATTTATGACTTTGTTCACCAGCGTTCGCTGTGGGGTCCTGGGTTGTACAAGAACCCTAGTTAGTTAGCTTGTTGCTGGGTGAGCTCAGTATATGGTCTTATGAAATTCATTCAGTAGACCTGCTGTGAGTGCTCATGATGTACCAGGCACTGTGCTAGGCCCTTAGGAACTATAAGTTGTGCTGGTTGCTCAAGCAGCATCAGTCAGTAAGCATATGTTGGGCATTGTCTTCGTCTGTTTGGGCTGCTGTAACCAAATACCATAAACTGGGTGGCTCATAAACAACAAAAATTTATTTCTCACAATTCTAGAGGCTAGGAAGTTCAAGATCAAGACACCAGCAGTTTTGGAGTCTGGTGAATGTCTGCTTCCAGGTTTGTCAATGGCTGTTTCTTCACTGTGTCCTCACATGGTGGAAGGAGCAAGGGAGCTCACTGGGTCTCTTTTAGAAGGGCATTAAGCCCAAGGGTCCCACCTCCAGGTACCATCACATTGGGGATTAGGCTTCAACATATGTATCTGTGGGAGGATATAAACATTTGCCTTTGGCAGGTAACTGCCATATGCCTATCTCTATTCAGGGCACCAATGGTCTTCACAGATTTAGTGACTAAGAGTTCTAGTTGTTACTTCACATTTCAATTCACCTACAGAAGGGTAGATTTCAGAATCTGATCAGACCTTAGAGATGACTTGGCACTCCCAAGTCTGTGATTTGCAGTCCAGTGTTCTTCCAGTGCACCTCGAGTCTTCCTGTGGGATTTATGACATTGCTGACAGAGTTGCATGGTCACCTGTTACCCTGTGTATTAGTACAGAAATTACTTATTTCCTTTCTGGAAACACCACTCATTCTTTTTTCTATTGCTGCTAACTCTAAATAATAGTAGCAGCTTTTGGAAGATACTGACATTCTGCTGATTCACCAGCCTGGCTCCTGCTGGGGAGAAGGCTGACACGAGAAGTGCTGCTCGACATCAGCATATTTGGGAAAGGCAAGGGCACAGATGTTCCAAGTTGTTAAGTTCTGATCTTTAAAAAGGGAAAAAACACATCCCCCTCTAATAACTTTGACAGATTGCCATTTCCCTCCTGCTTTCTGAGAGCTAAACTGTTTTTTTTTCCTCTTGTATGCCAACCTTCACCCTACTGCCCTAATGATATTTTTTAAAATCTGATTTTTAATTATGTCTTACATCAAATTTAAAGTGCATTCGAAATTTTTTTAATTACCTTAATTTGCATCAGAGGCAGTAATTAGGGTAAATGTCATCCTCCGGAAAGTGTGACTCTTCTTGAAAGCGATTTCGGGAAAGGGTAGGTCCTCTTGACTCGCATCTACCGTGTCCTCTATGGTTGGAACGTTTCTCTCCCTGCAACATTGCGCTCTGCTCCTTGTCTTATCTGTGATCTATAATGGAAATTTTTCTTGAGGAAACGGTTGTTAACAATTTACTGTTGTACAGCTGTAACTGCCCAAAACACCTTACCATGAATAAACAATTTCATGGCAGTCATGACTTAAATTTTTAATCTTTTTTAACTCTTCATTTATCAACCAAGACCATACATGGCTGGTTATGTTCCCAGCAAGTACGGGTCATCTTTGCTTTGTCCTCCCTCTGAGAAAACATAAACTGTAGGGATTTTAATTGGATCAGAGGCTGGTTTGTTGTAACCTTAAGAGGCAGAGGATGTGAGAAAACAGCTTGTGCCTCATCCTTTCAACCGTGAGAAGCTGCTTCAGAGTTTATTCTGGCGCTCTGCATCACTGCTGCTGGTGAGGGCTTGTCAGCGCTTCTGTGCCTCATCTGCCCCCTCGAGAGGCTGGAGCCCAGCCATCGGTTGGCTGCAGAATGGATTCTGATCTGCGGAGAACATATCCTGGGGGTGGGAGCACACACCTCACATGGTTTTGGAGAGTTACTCTAAATGCAGTCGGAGGGAGCAGAAAGTGGAATCCAGCAGCTGCTGCCTTTTCAGAATAATGCTTTTTAAACACTTTTTCCTTTAAATCATTTAAACATGTTTAGAGCTCCTTTCTTGTGAACCTTTTAGAGTGTTTCTACAGAAAAATAAAACCAAAGGAACATTTAAATATATTTTCTTAAGGTATTGCTAAAAAATCCATTTTTGTGGACTGCCTTAAGCCAGATTTACTCAATTGGCCTAAAGGAACAAGGAGGAATAAAAGAAGAGGAAGATAAACCCCAGATGGTGGCTGATCGCCCCTTCTGCTACGAAAAAAGGAAAAAAAAAAACAAAAAACAGACCTACGACAACATCAATCACATGGCACCAAATTCATCAGTATTCTGTTTTTATATGTCATTTGCCATGTTCTTAATTTGGGTGGTCAGTGGAGTGCCTTCTAAAGCTTTTTTTGGTAGATCACTGTTATTTACTGGGTTTCTCCTTTCTGTGATAAACGTATTGGATGCTAATAAGAAATAATAACTCCAGTTTAAAGCAAAAACACTCAAATTACTCCCCCGACGGTGTATGTGGAAAGCGCCTTCGGAGCAGCATGCTTAGGAAATACCACCGATTGGAACTCTGAGAAGGTGTGGGTCATCTCTGGCTTGGGGGTGTGGGAAGTGGAGATGGCCAAACTTTCGATAGACGTGGAGATTAGCGTGCATTGCAGGTTGATTTTTGTAGTCTCTCCCTTTGCAATGGAAATTGCCATTCCTCATACTCCGGATGGAAGCTGATGTGGTCTTGCTGGCTGCTCATGTAGTCACTACAAATTTATCAAGATGTCAGGTCCATGGCTTAATTAAAAAAAAATCATGACTACTGCTTCCCAGCTAAATGCCATATTCTTTAATAATAATAATAATAATAAATACAGTATCTATACCCCGTTTATTCAAAGTCTGCTTTCCCTCCACCCCTTTGTGAGTCAGCATGTTAACTTAAGGCACCAGTACATTGGGTTCCATGTTAATATTTAAGCAGGAAAAAAATTTAAGTTGCAGAGTAGATCATTGTGCTGACGGGGCAGTTCTTTTTGGTGTGGAATAATTTTAGGGAGTGGTCATTGGCACCGTTCTTTTCCAAATGACCATTTAGTTTTCTTCTGATTCTAGAAAGCCAGGAGAGCTTACAGAGTGGTTAAGTGAGTTTCGTGAAGAACTTCCATGGGAAATTGGAAAATAAGGAGCAGACAGGCTTTTTAGACCAACAGGGATCAACTGAACTTGTGCAGTTTGGGTCTGAGAATGCTAAAGTGGAACAGACCGAGACTCGCCATGTTATCCCAGAGGGTGTGTACAATAGTCAAGGGTATCTTATGTTACAGACCCAGTGCCAATGAGAAAAATAGGGCTTGGAAGGGTTTGAACCTCCTAAGGGGCTTTTTCTTCTAATTGTACTGGGAGGGAGTTGGTATTTGCTCCATTGCTTTTCTGCAAGCACTGTCTAACAAGACTTACATATCTTGAGCTGTTCTTTTGCTAGAAGCTTTTTTGGCTTGATGTTTCCAGAATGAAAATTACATTTAGAAGTAAATTTACGTTTCCTTTTTTTTCTCATCTGTCATTTATCTTCCTTGATATTATGTATTTATTAGCCACTTACTTTTTGGAGCCAGTTAAATATGCTCTGAAGATAAACACATTAGGTTAGAAATGCCAAAATGGCAATGTAGAAGAAGGACCTTTTCATGTAACTTGAAACAAACAAACAAAAACCTGGTACCAGATTGATGTAACTTTTGGTCTTGTTTATGGGTTTTAGGTGAAATCTATGTCCCTGGAAGGTTAGGGTGGTTGTAGCCCGCTTTGGACATTTTCCCTGTGGCATGTTACTCCCCGCTGGCATTTAATAAGGACTTAATAAATGTTGAATGAGTACGGTTTCTTTCATATTAGTTTGATCTAGGGTTTGGATAAGAGACCAGGTTCATTCTAGGTAGCTTTGTGGCAGCTGCTTTAAAAGGAGTAAAAGACCATTTTGTCTGTTTCGAAATTCATCTGCATGAATTGAGCTATATCTAATTACTGTCCTAGTCTAGAAATTAAAGAAAAGAGGTTTTTTTTTTTTTTTAACTCACATTTATTGCATTAATCAGTTATATTCTCTGAATCTATACTGGTTTATTTGTCTTAAGAAGGCCTTTTTGAAATGACTTTAAAAAAGACATCTGCTTAATACATGTTATTTCTCTTTGTGGTTGTTTTTTTTAATAACTTTGTTCCTTGTGGACTCATCTCATTGGAGATTAGTAAGATTAATGCTTAGTTTCTGTACCAAGACTCTGAGCGGGATATTGGCCCAAAACAAATATCCAGAGCCAGAAAATAGAAGTAAACTCCACTCTTTTTTTCCAAGAGCCATTGTGTTATGGACCATTTCGTGCCCAGCTGGTCTTTTCTGCTTTACCTATTATTACACTAACTTATTGCCCCCGTAGTGGACAGGTGCAGCGGGAGTGCATGGGTGGCCTTTCTACTCGACATGACAAAATAGGCTATCAAAAACTGTGTTTTAGTAATTCACAGGGAGACAGGCTCTCTCTTTTCCTATTATACTTGGACAGAAGAGCCTTTTACCTTGTGAAATGAAATTGTAACTACAGTGGAAAAACCTATCACCCATGCCCAGAGTCTGCTTGTGAAGAAATGCTGGAGGGATGGCCAACCATGCTGAATTTTCTCATCAAGATGGAGAGTTTGTCTGTCTTTAGTTTTGATTCTCATTCCTCTTTCTGGTCTTCAGATGACCCCGGTTCATATTATATTACCCAGGAGTTGATGGTGACAATTACAGACTTACTACTGCCTTGCTGAAATGCTATTTTGTGAAAGTTGGGAATTTATATAAAATCAGTTAGTGGTAGGATTGATGAGATGTTTACCAGGCCTGGTCAGTAGCAGATTTCTTGTTTGAATTCTCAGCTGAGGCAGGAAAGTAGGCAAGGAGATAGCCACTGAAACCTGATAAGAAACAAATTTTCCTGGAAAAGCCATTTGTGCTCTTTTATAAAATCACTTTTATCTAAAATGTTTATTTTTTTAAGTTTCTAGGTTTCACGCAACACCTTGGTGAGCATGGTATAAGACTAATCAAAGAAAAATGTGATATCTGGCCCACAAGACCTTAGAGGCTGAAAAAGGACTTGATCAGTCTGAATCTCTGTGGCAAAGCTGAAATATAAAATTAGATTGTCTAACCCATTGTGACCCAGAAAGGGAGGACCATGCGGTTGTTAGCTTAAACTTTAGATTTTAGAGGCTTTTGGAAAAATGAAGGCAATAGTGAGGGCCTTGTGCATTCTGTGAGAAGACTTGGCTAACAACCCGTATTATAGTGCTTTTATGTTTCTTGAGTATTTTAACTTCCTTGGCCTTTGACATACCTGATCTCATTTATTCCTTATAGCTACTCAGTGGAAGAGGCTGGGCAGAGACTATTAGCCCAGTTTTACAGATGAGGAAATTAAGCTGTAAGGAAATAAAGGGTCTTGCACAAGATTACATGGCTGGTGATAAATTGGGGACCACTTAGGTCACTAAAGGTGTGAAGCAAAGATGAATATGACATGACCCTTGTCCTCAGGCTGATTTGACTCTTCATCTGTTGGTGTTTCTGATATACTCCATTTGTCTTTTTGAGGCTATTGTTTAATTAATAATCATCACATACAAGTTAATAAGTATTTAATCATGCATGGTGTTATTCAAGAGGTATAATAATAACACTACTTACTGCATGCCTGATTTAGATCCTTGTTCTATAGACATATTATAATTTATTTGCTTATTTATTTGTTTAATTTTTTATAGAGACAGGGTCTCCCTCTATTGCCCAGGCTGGTTTTAAACTCCTGGACTCAAGCAATCTGCCTGCCTTGGCCTCCCAAAGTGCTGGGATTACAGGTGTAAGCTACCATGCCCCGCCCACTTGTCCTGTAGACCTCTGACTCCACAGTGGATGAATGGATGTTAGGTGAATGTTGACATGCATATTAAATAAGTGTTTGAATGCATTATGAACTTTTCAAGAGAATAAATATGGGAGTTTCGTGGAAGAACAGGGAGGTGTTAACATTTTGTTCTTTTCCCTGAGTCTTTTACTAATTTATGGTGGAATTAAATGATAGTTCTTTTCTCTGTGGTTACAGCAGAGTCAGTAGCTAGAATTTACCTGAATGTAACCTTATTTAAACTGAGTGTATATCCCCCTGTGCATTAATATGAAGTATAGCTGGAAATAGCATTGTTGTTGAAATCAGATGGACCTAACATTCTCCCTTAATTTTGCAGTGACCTTGATCACTTTTTTTTTTTTTTTTTGAGACAGGGTCTCACTCTGTTACTTAGGTGGTAGTGCAGTGGCACAATCTCAGCTCATTGCAGCCTCCGCCTCCCAGGTTCAAACAATTCTGCTGCCTCAGCCTCCTGAGGGATTACAGGCGTGTGCCACCATACCCAGCTAATTTTGGTATATTTAGTAGAGACAGGGTTTCACCATATTGGCCAGGCTGGTCTTGAAATCCTGACCTCAAGTGATCTGCCCACCTTGGCCTCCGAAAGTGCTGGGATTACAAGCATGAGCCACCACAGGCCAGAAAAGTTAACCACTACTAGCTTTGCCTTTCTTGTCTGTTAAATAATGCCTATACCAAAAGAATTCCAGTAGCATGGCACCAGATGTGGTGCTGTGACTTTTAAAAATGACGGCTATTATGATGATGACTATTTTAGTTTTAGAGAGCTACTAATTCCTACTGGTCAAGGGTAGCTCTAGGGTTTCTAGCGGTTAGTTTGGTAGCCTGGTTATTTTTGCTGTTATTTATTCTGTTTGATTCCAATAATTTGTGTGTTTTGGTTTACCATATATCAGGCATATATGTTGACTCTGTCAACAGCTTCCTGATTATTTTTCAGATGAAGATGTTAAGCATGAAGGATTTTTTTCCAAAGACCTTTAAGCTCTTTACTCATATTAAGTTTTGGGTAAATATCACCTTTAAGAGTGAAGGAGTAAGACACAGAAAGCTTCATTACTTATTCATGATGGTCAGCTGGTCAGAGATGAGTAAAGCAAACCTTCAAGTAATTTTTCTTTCAGCAAAAGACCTTCATGTAATACCCAGAACATCGGTCATCAGCTAGCAAGTCCTGTCATTCTTGTTAATATGTTCTGCATCTTTTATTTATTTATTTATTTTTAGTGAAACTGCCCTGATTCTGACCTTTGTTGAATCTTCTTTCCGTTGTATATAGTAACTTTGGAATAGGTCTTTCAGGCCTGGTTCCCACAGCTGCCCACACATGCTGTCCACATGGTGGCTCCTGTGTGCCACCCCCATCCCTCGTGCCCACAGTGTTTTAGTGCATCCCACACACAGCTTTTAGCTTAGTCTTTCAAAATAGTATTTTCTTCAGCTAGTTACAATTTTCTCTCCCCTTTCTACTTTCTTGCCCTCTCCCCCAATCCTTTCTTCTCTTCAAATGCCTTTGTGCGTTCCATTCTCTTTGCTTTTATTCTGGTGATTTTGCTTTCTTGCCAGCCTGTCCTCGTGTTTGTAGTTGCCCGTTTTCTGAGCAGTCTTTTTCTAGCCAGTTGTTACTAATTCCCCAGTTCTATCTGATCGTTCCCTTCCAGGGCGTGTGCAGTTCATATTGTCTGTGTGTATTCTTCCTTTGTTTACATGTTGGTTATTGCCTGTGGTGTATGGTTTTTAAAATTGTTTTAGATTATCTGACTTTCTCATTTTACGGATGAGGAAACTGAGGCCCAGAATGAAGAGAATGGATTGGCCTTTATCGTGTTCAGTGCTTTAGTCATCTTGGGCATTCAGTAAATGTAGTTTGCTGGAGCAAGGTGGCTGTTTCTCTCTGTCTCTCTCTGTCTCATTCCGTGTGTGTGTGTGTGTGTGTGTGTGCGCGCGCGCGTGCACAAACGTGTTTGTGTGTGAGAGAGAGTGTGTGTGTGTTTTCAGGTGAGGGAAAGGAAGCTTAGTTATAAGTTTAGTTCTGCCATCCAGTTTCTAAATATAACTCTCCTTCACGTTTCCCTTTCCTTATACTTCCCTTTCTTTTCTTTCTCTCTCTCTCTCTTTAATTTCTAGTAGAGACAAGGTCTCACTGTGTTGCCCAGGCTGGTTTCAAACTCCTGAGCTCAAGCAGTCCTCCTGCCTTGGCCTCCCAAAGGGCTGAGATTGTGGACATGAGCCACTGTACCTGGCCCTGTACTTCCCTTCCTTTTCCCTATTTTGCACAATTTTAAATTCTCAATTCTTCCTTTTATATTCACAGCAGCGTGACATTTGAGGGGACAGAGGTTGGTGGGGACTAGCCCAATTCCATATAAATCTTTCCCTTTGTTTTCAAGCAATTATGTCCTGTCCTGATCTTTGAAGACTCCTTGGTGTACGTCGGCTGCCTCTTCTCAGAAATTATTACTGCCTTCGAAGGTGAACTGTACAAGGTAGTTAAGTTTCAAGAATTTAAATTACGAGATGAAGTTGAGGGTGTTGGCCTAATTCTCACTGGAAAAGTGACTTCCCAAGTGATCTATTTAAAATTTTGAAATCTGTGAAAATTCAGTGAACCTACAGAGTAAGCATCCAGGAAGGCAGCATAAGGAAAGAGACCGAATGAGTCAGTTAACATTTAATGAACACCCACTGTGGGTAGAACCTTACTGAAAAGATGTTAATAAAACCAGAGTCTATTAAAGGTAAACGGTAATAAAGCAATTGATGAGGAAACGGAAGGGAACCAAGGATTTTAATAAATATGTCAGTAGTGCTTCGCTGTGTTTGTTACACCCTTAACATTTTTCACATGTGTCCATAGCCGTGGTTGATTTGCTTCAGGAATTAACAGACATAGACACCCTCCATGAGAGTGAAGAGGGAGCAGAAGTGCTCATTGATGCTCTGGTAAGTTGCACATCCTCTGGGGTTTTGCAGGTTTGTACAAGTTGTTGGCACCACCACCACCATCTCTGAGCGTGGGCACCAGGTGGAACTCCACGGCGAGGCTGGAAGGTGGTGAGGCCAGAGTGAATGTGTAGGGATGTGACTGGGGCAGTGCTTTATGCTTTGGAATTGTGTCAGGTGAGGGGAGAGAGGCCTTGCCCTTATTAAGCCTCTGCTGTGAGTAGGCCATTTCTCATTCTTCTCACCCTGTCAAATCCTCACCACATCCGCTCACATGGGTATTATTGCCGTTATTCCCACTTACGCCCATGAAGCTTTGGCTTAGAGAGGCAAAACAAATGGCCCACGGTCCCACAGTGGGGATTTGAACCTGTGGTCTTCTAGACTCTAGATTTTCTGCCCCTTTCTTTCCTCTCTTTTGTTGCTACTGACCTTTTTACAAAGAGCTTTCACAGGTGTGTTTCTCTTCTGGACATTCTAATCCCAAGTACCAGTGAGAATAGGTATTATTATTATTACTTATTTTACATATAGATCATCAGAGAGGAATTGGAGAAGGTTAAAAATGAGAACAAACCTTACAGCTCACTGAGGCCAGAATAGCATTCCCTGCCTGTAGAAGACAGGGCATTTGATTTCTGCAGTCTTTTGAGGAGCCTAGGCAAGCCCTCAGAATCTTCCTCAGCTATTGATCCACGCAGCAGCCAACACAGAGGAGTTGGTCTGAGGCGCAGCTGTGGCCTGGTGCCAGCTGGTCGAACTGCCTTACATGCAAGGAAACCCAGATGCAGAAGTGAAGCCTCCCGCTGGGCCGCTCAGCCAGTCTATGACAGCTGATGAAAGAGCCTGCATGTTCTGATCTCCACCACAGTTCTGTTTCCACCACCCCAGATTCCCTAGTTCGCTGGTTATCAGAGAGGGCCACAAAGCTGAAAAGACACCCCAGGTGGCCAGTGGCAGAAGTGGACCTGGTCCACTTCTCCCTGATACCACCTGGGAGCTCTGTCCACCTGCAGAGCTGTGTCCCTCCTCAAGGCTCTGTTGACTTGTCTTCCTTCTGTTGTCTTTGCTTGTCTTTTCTCTCTGGTAAGAATGTTAGTATTGGCTTTGATTCAGTTAGCAGTTTGTCAGAGATCACTACAGCCACTTATATTAGAAGACCTGGGGTGCTTGTGTGGCTCCTTTCTAGTCCTACCCAAGACCCACAGAATCAGAATGGCTGGGCCTGGGGCTCCAAATAATCCTGAAACCCCACTGCTACAGTACCCACCCTCTCCTCACCTTTTCTCATAATGTTCTTGACACTAGAAATTTCCCATGTGCCGTGTGCGCTGCTGGCATTTGGTGTGAATGAAGGGGTTGTGAACCCACTGGTTATGAAGAACTGGCTCTTACAGAGAGTAAGGCTGGAGTCCAGCAGGGCCATTTATGACTGAGCATAATGAAAATTTCTATGGCCATTTTTCTTTCAAGCTCCTTTAGAGAGCAAACTGCTACTTTTGTAGAATTCAGGGCCTTTATTTTTCCTTTGCACCACTGTGCAGAAAGAAAAGGATGATGTTGGGGTGTCCTTTTGTTTTGAGGAGCATCTGAAGAAAGACTGTGGCACCTGCTCCAACTCTGCGTCCCCACAGTGTCGTTTGTGCAGTCTTACTTTCCAGAGGTTAATTACGTCGCCCTGAATGAGCCTTCCTGCCTGGTCCCTGGGCTGATTTTAATTACCATCCTTTGCCTGTGTGAATAGGAAGACAAGAGAGGAACAGTTAGCCTGGCTGTTGCGTGTAAAATGTACCCAGAAACAGCAGTTCACACAAAAGCCCTCTTTGTTTTTTCCGTGTTGCCAAGCCCACCGATAAAAGCCGCATCTTGGCAGATTTCATTGTGTGTTTGGGAAGGAGCAGTTCACCCTCAGTCTGGGGAGCCATTAGGTAGCTGCTCTACAGGATGTTCTTTCTGTGCGTTTAGTTTAGTTTTAATTTTTATTATTATTATATTAGTTTAGGATTCTGACTCTTACAGGTTTATCCTTGTGGGGCTGGTAGGAATCACAAACATTGAATATTCCTGGATTCCATTGTATTTCTTGCCTGTCTGCTACTAGTCAGAAGTCATCGGTAAATATCAGAGCGCAGAACCGGCGGTGGGCTTCCATTTACTTTGTTTTATTCTTATGCTGCATTCAGGAAGAAGTTTGATAAGTACTCTCATATTACAAGGGTCGAGTTGTCTTTGTAGTTTTAATTTGGGGCCAATATCTGAGGCCTGGAATTGCATGAGCAGAGGCTAGAGGGCATGCGGCAGAATTTATTGTGGTGTGCAGTTTGCCGTTATTGCTTTGGTCTTTTTCTCAGTTGGAAGTCCTAAGCAATAGGTTAACACATTCGTGGGGAAAGAACACTGTCCTGGCATTCTCAGGGATCTTTGGGGTTTTAAAATTTGGTTCATGTCCGCCGCTGTCAAAAGGCAAATATTTGTGCTTTCTAACAAGTCGATTTGGTAGCCTGGAAAATGGGCTCTTTTCTGAAGAGTGGTAAATGAGAGTGTGTATTACTTCGATGGCAATTCTCTCGCTTACCTCTCTACAGATGACTTTGGACTTCTTGAGAATGATGATTAAATTACAGTCATTTTTCTACTTGCCAGTCCCAGAACTTGCCGTGTGGTAGGTAGTCCCATGCCTTTGCTCGTGCTCTGCCTTCCGCTTGCCTCACCTTGCTTCTCTGGGGCTACCTGGAATACTCCCCCTCATCCTGCGAGGCCTGACGTAAACTTGATCTCTTCCCGTTTGAGTTTTTTCCAGACTCATCACCTCAGTAGGATGTGTTGTCCTGGCACTTTGCACATCCTGGTACTTGTCACATTGGATTATAGATGCCTGTTTATAAGTTTCTCCTTCCTGAGGTGTGATCCCCATCAGGGGAGTGGTCAGAGCGGTGGCTTTGTCACTTACCAGTTCTGTCCTTGGGAAAGTTACTAACCTCTCCATACTGCTCTTCTGTAAAATGGAGATGGCAGTAGTGCCTATCATAGTTCCAAAGTGAGGAACAAGTGCGATATTCAGTAAGCCTTTAGAACAGTCTGGCACAGAGTAAACAGCCAATAAAAAAAATACCCATTACCATTATAAAGGTACTGAACCTGGCAGATATTAAGAACTTAGCAAATGTCAAGTTAAAATTGTATGTATCACCTACCACACAGTGAGATGTCTGTGAATACTGAGTTCAACAAATATTTTTTTCAGTTCAAACAATATTTCAAAAACATTTTGAATAAACACTCAATAAAACCACATTTGAATGGTGTGGGCCTAAATAAGACATGAGAGGATAGAGCTTTAGTTTAAAAAATAAAATAAAAAGGAAGAAGTAAGTAATGGTAATACAAGGCAGAACATTGAGAATAGCTATGACGCCAAGGGGAGGGAGCGCTCACTTCCGATGGGAATTGTTAGGAAGGACTACACAGCTGCAGGTGGTGGCGATGGCCTCTGAAGGGAGGCTTTCATAGGAGAGAATGTGGAGGTGTCCCAGACGGCAGAGATGGAAGTGTGGCTGGGTGGTGGAGCTGGCCAGTGTCTAGGAGCCAGCATTTGCTTTATAGAAACTCTTTATAGAGTTCCACAAAAGTGGCTCTGATGTGGACTGCCAGGGAGCTGCCCTCCATACCCATTCCTGCACTCAGTTAACCCTACTAAAACATTAAACTTTGAAGCCCCAGCTTGGTTTGGCTTGGACTTGGTTAGCACTGTATTTGTGCTGCCCAGGTGAGGCTGAGGTTGGCAAGGCTTATGTTGCCGTAAGGGTACTCAATACAAAAATTTCTGGATCCTATTTCTTCCCATTTCCATTCATGTTCTCACCTTCATCTGTATTTGTTCCAAAGCAAAATTCATGTGTACATTCGTTCACTAAATGTTGATTGAGCGCTGTATGTGTTCCTGATTGTAGGAATCAGGTATATAGCTGTGAGCAAGCCTGACAAAGCCTCTGCCTTTGTGGAGCTCATATGGTATGAATGTAGGGAGAAACAGTAGATAAATACACAAGGAAACTATCAGAGAGTGGTTCTCTGTTAAACAGAATTAAGAGAGAGTGATGTGCTATAGAGTGGCTGGGAAGTCAGGTTGAATTAAATCGTCAGGTGAGGCCTGAGCTCCGGATGACAAGAAACCAGCCATTCAGAATGATCAGCAGCAGGATGGGAAAGGGACGAAAGACCTAAAGTCAGACTGAGCTTGACGTATTCACGGAACAGGGAAGGGGCCAGTCTTGTTAATGTGCAGCTGGGGTGAGGGGAGAAAGCAGAGTCAGGGCCAGACCACTTTGGGCTCTGTAGGCCTTGGTGAAGAGGTTGGGTGGCATTGCCAGGGTGAAGGGAACTAATTGGAGGTTGTAAGCAGGGGAGTGGTAACGTAGCCTGACCAGCGTTTTAAACAGAGCACACTCTTATGTGAATAATGGACTGGAGGGGCAAGAATGGAAGCTAAACAATTACCGATAGGATACAACAGGCCTGAGTTTCACATTATGACCATGTTACCATGTGTATTCTCAAAACTTGTTTGATCAAGATTCAGTAGGTGTGGGGTTTTATTGTTATTACTGTTTATTAATATGAAATTTCTGAAACTCCTAGTAGGCAGAAAAGTTCAACCTAACTCTTGAGAAAGCTTATTGGCACATCATACTAGATAGAAAAAGAATCCTTCAAACCCTCTCATCTGTCTCTTTTTCATTTCCTCGTCTTCTCTTATATCCATCCTCTTAGGTCAAGTGGAAGATGATGTCTGATCATGCCCCTGAACTTCTCTCAGTAAGACTTCCCAGAATATTGTTTGGGAGGCCTGCTAACAATCAGAAATAACAAATGACTTATCAGAAAACATCACACCCAAGACAGTCCTCATTTCCAAGGCAAGGGTTGGTTGCTCTGGCTGATGCTTTAATCCCTAAGCAGGATTTGTTTTTAGTTTCAGACTTTGTCACAGGTCCAGAAAATTGAAGGTAGACCCAAGGGGTTAGAGGGAGTAGAACAGAATGCTAATTTGTACTTTTTACTGAGCGATATCCAGAGCTCTGCATAATATAAATATTTTTCGAAGGGTTTTCTGAGCTAAATGTATTCGACTGCTTTTGGCCTTGCTGCAATCAGATAAAATTGCATTTAACCCAACTAAACATAAAGTTTCACACTTTGCAAGCTGAAAAAGGCTGCCAGTTAGGGGTTGAATTTCCATAGTAAGCAAACAGATTTTCCTCTAGCCAGATGCCCATTAGCCATAACCATTCAGCTCTAGGAGTTAAACGCATTGGTCACTGACAGCGTCCCCACCACCTTCCAGACAGGAGCGAGGGAAACATAACTAAGAATCAAGGAAAGGGGGAAAAAATGATGCAGATAAAGCAGCAATAAGCAATTGAAGCTGGAAAAGCAGTTTGCAGAACTGACAAGCCGTGTGATACCCAGCGGAGCTGCGGTGTCTGCTGCTTTAGGATTCAGGGAGATTATAAGTCAATCAGGGTGATTTAGGGAAAAACATACTGTGACATGGTTCATATTTTTCCCCCAGATGTTTTTCTGCTTTCTCTCACATACTCAAATTGTCCAATTAATTAAGGAAAACATTGTGTGGCTTTCTTTAGTGACGCTTTTTGCTGGCTGTGAGATTTGAGAGCATGATTGTATAGCTCTTGGCACAAGATGGGAAAACAGCACTCTCTGTATTTACAGGCTCCCAAATCTGGCATCAGTGTTCTGTCAAATAGTATCCCCTCCGTGTTCCTCACACCAGAACATAAAGGAGAGCCTGGAAGAATCTAACTCATTTGTGATTCAGGTATCACAAATTAGTCCATAATTTCACCTTTCCCATGTCCATATATTTCCCTTAAGTCTCACCCAGACACATGTTTCAAGAGTCCATGTTTCAAGATCTCTGCCGCCTGCCATTGCTTGCCTCCTCAGGCTCATTTTGAATTGTGTCTATAGAATACCTTACACGCAACTGCTCCGGAAGTATCAGTTGGATGAGATGGTTTCCTTCTTTCTCCCTCCATTCTTTCCCCTCATTGAAACAATAGGGGATTATGGGAAAAAATAGAGTTTTGGAGTTGGGCACTTCTGCCACCAGCTTCGTGACTTCGATCAGGCTTATTAACCTCTCAGAGCTTTTGCTTTCTTGCCTGTGAAAGATGTACATGAGGATAAATGGAGCAATTACAGTGCACAAACTATGTGTTCCATCAGTTTATTTAAATCTAGCAAGGTTTCCTGAGTGTCTGCTGTATACAGCATTGTAGTAGACTTTGAAGGGTATACAAAGATGAATGAGGTGAGGTGCCTGACTTCCAGGAAGTTGTCTTTTTCTTAGCCAATGAGAGAAAGGAACAGTGAATATAATCAGGTATCGGGGGGTAAAAAGCTAGATTCAGACTTTATACTTGATTCTTCGAGCAGCTGCCATGAACTAGACCTAAGGTAAGGCCTGTCACATATTTTCATTTACTCTTTACAACTTACCCCATTTCAAGTGAGGAGACCAAAATGCTGAGAGGGAGGATAACACAAATATGCAGTAGACCGTGTCTTCAGATGCGACTTTACTTACTGGCCGTGCTTAAGAATCTGTTACCAGATGGATCATCCCTTCTTGAGGATAGAAAACTAGGTGATTCCTTAGTTATCTTCCTTGGTGTGCCTCAGAGATACCTAAGGGCAGTCTCCCTAGAACACAGATTGTGCACAGGTGGTAGCCTGAAGTAGTAAAAGCATTATTTCACCCAAGGAGAAGGAAGTCTGGTTTTGCCTTCGCCTCCACTGCTCAGTAGCTGTGTGGTCTTGGCTGAGTCACTAACATCTTGAACATCAGCTTTATGGTATGGCTACTGAAAGTTTCCTATCTGTCTCAACATATATGACTCCAGTAAGAGAAATACAGTATCTCTCTGTGCGTTCACTGTCATACAAATAGAAGATATTTTATTGTGTTGATTATTCTTTTTAAGAGGGAACTGTAAACTCTTCATAAGTAGTAGTTTCATAAAAGTTTAGCAAGAAAACTTAGGAATGTTTTGAGGTCAATGTAAAATGTGGCTAGTGAAGGTTCCAGCGAGACATCTGGTGCACTGGCCCGGAAACGTGTTTTGGCTTGAATGAACTGTCGAACTGACTTAAGACGGCATTCATGTAAGGTGTTTAAGTACCACAGAGAAGGGGAAAGAGCACAGGGCTTGCTTTCAAATGGTCTGTGTTCGAGTGTGAACACTGTCACCAGCTTCTTAACCTTGAATTTTACTTTTGTCTCCTTAAGCTCCAATGGATTCCTCTGAAGTTAGAGCTAATGGTGCCTGCCCTTTACTTGCCTCAGGGTCACTTTAAGACTCAAAAGGGATAATGGGATGGAGAGCACCTTGGAAACCATAGACTGGTGCTTATTTGCTTACTCTGTTCATTCAAAGAGTGAGAAGTAAGTATGGGAATGGGAACATTTTGGGGCCCATTTTGTGACATCCCTCTCTCCTTTTGCTTTGCCGTTCCTGCAGGTGGATGGGCAGGTGGTAGCGCTGCTGGTACAGAATCTGGAGCGCCTGGATGAGTCTGTGAAAGAGGAGGCAGATGGCGTCCACAACACTCTGGGTGAGAGCAAGGGTGCTTGCCATTGCCTGAGGTGCTTTGTGTTGGTTTGGGGACTTTGTGCTCAGTTCCCTTCCTCCTTCATAATAGAGTCAATAGCAGGAGTGTTTTCCTCCCTTCTGCTCTCAAACTGCCTTTTCAGAACTGAAGACCTTTGTGTAAATTTCATATAACTGCAGCTTTGGTTTGGCTTGTAGGTAATAAAAGCAGAAATCCACTAAGTAGGTAACCTTCCTAGACAAAAGCCACTGGCTCTGTTTAGCAGGCCTTCGCCTCCAAAAGTTAGGACAAAATTGATGCTGGCTAATTTTGTTTCCTTTGGAATGTGTATATTTAAACATTTGAAATCATTTTAAGTTGGTTTTTCTTACCACTTTCCATCAGTGGAACTGCAAACTTTTGGACCACTGTATACCTTTGTAGGACATTTTATTTGAAAAAGAGTTTTTCTTTCTCTTCTTAGGTATAGACTACCATGTAAACTGAGTTGAAATATTGCTGCTACTTGGCTGCCCTGACGTCAGATTTTTATTTAAGTGGATTCCTTTGTAGTATTTTTCTCTTCCTTCTCCTCCTTGAATCTCCCCAGTCTTTCCTTTTGTAAAGTTGTCGAACCAATACCCTATTTAAAATTCTGTTTTGGGGTACCCCTCTTTATTACTGGTCACTGTCTTATAAAACCAGAAGTGATGTATCTGCAAGCAGAGCTTGAGAAATAGACGAGGCCCAAGGGAAGCAGAACATTCGATGAGATTAGATTTTCCTCTTAGCTCCTTTGTGTACCACAGATTTCTCATGTAGTTCTGGACTCTCTTCCATGAGGATTATCATAAAGAAGGGGAAAGATGGGCTCCGGGGAGGAAGAGGAGGAACATAGCACTCCGTAATTTGAGTTGGCTATAGTCTAGAGCCAGAATTTGGCATTGCCATTTGTTAGCTAAGTGCTGGATTTTGCGGTATCAAAAGTTTGTTGATTGACTGCCAACTGCTTATTAATAAAAAGTATCAGCCTGCCAGTCTACAGAGATCTATTTGCAGCCCAGTGAGCTACTGACAGCTCAGGAGATCTTCCCTCTCTTGCCTAGTGTTTTTCAGGCACTGCGCTAGGTACTAGGGTGGATTATGGTGAAGTAGGCATGGTTCTGCTCCTGACAGAGCAGATGAATAGGTGAGTCTCAAAAAGAAAGGAAAGACAGTGCTGGGTGACAAATGGTATCATAGGAGTCAGTGAAAAGCACTGTGGCAATGAAGAGGAAAGGCCTCCAAATACTAGATAGGAGCAGCTAGCTCCCATGCATGACTGTGGCTGTTTATGAAGACAGCTGCCTTTTGACAGATGGAGGAGTGGGAGAAGGGCCCTCAGGCAGGGGAGTATCCTTTGCAAAGTCATAAATGGGGCTAGGATTTGAGGAAAGACTAGAAACGCCTCGTGACAGTCAGAGGCAGGAGATGGAATTGGAGGGGTAAGTTTGTCCAGATAATGGAAGACTGTAAACCATAGCAGGATGTTTGGATTTTGTTTGAGTGAACAACAGGAAGCCATTTAAAATAGAAGCAGAAGAATAAGATAGAGGCATGGAAGATTAAAATGAATGAGTTGATTTTTGTAGAAAATGTCAGAAAGTAATTCAGAGTGTTGTAGTGCTCGTCATCTCTCAGGGATTCATTGCTGCTCTGCTCCGACAGCTTCGTGCTTCCCCTACCTGGTCATCCTTTAACTTGCTATTGGGGAGGCTGATGGGCAAAGGCATGAGGAAGAAGACAGGAGGTGTGGTGACTTCTTCAGCCCTCTCTCCTTCAAAATTCACACCCAGTGTGTTCTGGGTATTGTGCTTAGGGAACACAGAACTGTTAGGTTTCATGATAGTAGCATGTTCCAGGATATGGGAAGGGGGGCTGAAAGAAATGAAAGCATTTGATATTGAGGACTCTAGGTGATTAAAAGAAAAAGCAATTCTCCATTTTAGTATCATAGTCATGCAATGACTTTTTTTTCCTCCTAATTTTTAACTTTTCTATTAAGCAGCACTTTGGCTGTTGTAGGAGATAGCAGGGCCAATTATATTTACTTCCTAGTACCTGGGAGTTACCTCGCCAGCATGGCCTTTCCCCTCTGTGCATGTTGTTTTGTTCAATTAAAAAGACCATACTTTCCTGCTTTGCAATATTCTTGCTTCCACCTGATGCAGGGAAATAGAACTGCAAATGAATGAATCAGGAAAGGAAGAGACTCTGAATTCACCAGCCCCTGACTTTTCCCTAAGGCTTCTGCCTACCTCCCTGTCTCTTTGGTTATGGGTTTCTGGGACTCTGGTACAATCAGGACTGAGTGGGCCTTTTATGTTCTGCTCTAGCTTTGTTTCCTATTAGCATAGGAAATCTGTCACTTATCCCTTTTGTGAGTTCCACCTTTTTCAGTCATGAGTTTTCCTTGTAGCATAACTGGAAGAAGAAAACCACAGCAACTCCCTGGTTAATCTAAAAATGACAACCCAGTATCTGGCAGGGAGGAATGCAGGGAAGTGGGAAGAGGAATAACATACCTGTCATGGGAAGCAGGCTTGTTGCAGATGCAAACAAAGGTGTCCTCTCAAATGACTAGTGTCTGTCTCCCCTCAGCTATTGTGGAAAACATGGCTGAGTTCCGGCCTGAGATGTGTACAGAGGGTGCCCAGCAAGGTCTTCTGCAGTGGCTGTTGAAGAGGCTGAAGGTGAGTTTGGCTGTGGGGAACTGCAGCTCACACCTTTCTTTGCTCTGGGCGTGACTGATGCTGGGCTATTGGCATAAACGGTGATGCTGGGCCATATGATCTAGTTTGGGAAGCTTCTTCTACCTCTTGCTTCTTTCTTCTCCTTTTTGTTTGTTTTAAAAGAAAAGGCCTTAAACAGAGTCTTTAGTACCTCTGAAAGACAAACATGTTAGACATACAAATTCATGTGATACGGAAGGTATAAACCTGAAAACCTCCCCTCTGCTGATCCTTTGCAGTTCCACTTCCCAGAGACAGTCACTTTAACATTATTACATCCATTCTCCCAGAAATTTTCTATGTATATGAGAGAGTGTGTGTTTCAAAACAGAATTATATGTTTTCTTATGCAAGTTGATTTTCTTACTGAACTATCTGTTGCCTAGTTAGTATTCCACCACACTGATGCACCAAAATTAATCTTATCATTCCCACTTGTAAGTTTGTACTGCTGTAAACAGTGCTGCTGAGAATACAGTAGTCCCCTCTTATCTGTGGTTTTGCTTTCTGAATTTTACTCACAATTAACCACGGTCTGAAAACAGGTAAATATAAGGTATTTGAAAGAGAGACCACATTCACAAAACTTCTTATATAGTATATTGTTATAGTAGTTCTAGTTTATTGTTATTATTAATCTTTTACTGTGCCTAACTTTTAAACTTCTTTTTACTTTTTTTTTTAAACAGTCTTACTCTGTTGCCTAGGGGTGGAGTACAGTGGCATAATCTCCACTCACTGTAACTTCTGCCTCCTGGGTTGCTGGGATTGTAGGTTTGCGCCACCCTACCTGGCCAATTTTTGTATTTTTTAGTAGAGACAGTTTTACCATGTTGGCCAGGCTAGTCTCGAACTCCCGACCTCAAGTGATCCACCTGCCTCGGCCTCCCAAAGTGCTGGGATTACAGGCATGAGCCACTGTGCCTGGCCTGTAAATTAAACTTCATTATAGGTACATATAGGGGAAACAAACATAGTAAATATAGAATTGATCTGTGGTTTCCAGCATCCACTGGGGGTCTTGGATCCTGTCCGCCACAAATAAGGGGAGGACTGCGTATATAAACTTCTTAAAATACCCATTTTATTTTAAGTTCTATACAAACTTCTTAAAATACACATTTGTCTCAGTTTATCTGTACGGTAAGTTCATAGAAGTAGAATTGATAGGCCAGGGGGTATGCACATTATTCGTAGTTTTGCAAAATTATTCCCACTGATTGATCGTATCCCACTGATAAATCAGCTGCCCTACTGATTTAGAGTTGTCTGTTTGCCTCTGCTTCTAGTTAATCTGATAGTGAAAACTGATACTGTTTTAATTTGTAATTTTAAAATCAAGCTGAGTGTACTGGCTTCTTGTTGATATAGCCATTTGTATTCATGTCTTTCAGCTTCATATTTATATTCTTTGTCCATATTTCTATTGGATTGTTCATTCTCTTTCCTTTGTAGCATAGTCCTTGTGGCTGTCTTTTTAACAGTTAGTACTGTCCGATAGAGTAAATGAGGAAAAGAAGAGGCAAGAGCTCCTCTCAGAATAGTTTTAACCAAAGGTGTGATGGGAGGCAGTTTGGAACTGCCTATATGCTACTGAAATCATCCTCAGGCAGGCAAGGATCCCAACTTTTTGGTGAGAAGGAGGCACTTTTTTGTAACTAGAGTGATGCTCTAAGTAGTTAATGGCCTTGCCCTGCTTCAGAATGTCATAAACATCCAGAAAGTCTGGGGTGTATCAGGTCAGATTTGTCCTCCACTGTCTTGGTAGGGCTAAAGGAGAAAATTCTGCCTAAGATGTCATATGCCACGTGGTTTTCTCCCTTTCTGACAATCTAGTCTTCTCCAATCCTACTTATTCAATCATTTGTTCCTATTAAATCTGTAACCTTGATTTACATAACATATTGGCTCAAGGGTGCTCAGCTAGCCCAGCTGCTGCCATCATTGGGTAAGGGCGCATGTGCCCAGCAGAGGTCAGTAAACTGTAACTCCCTCCAGACCCCACCCCCTTTCCTTTCAGTCTTGGATTCAGCAAGTAGTTAATTCATGCATTGCCATTTGCAACTTTCCTTTTGACCTCCTCTCTTGAGTCTAAATATCCTTTGGTTTTAGAACTAGACTTGTTTCTCATTTAGTTTCCTTTACATCTCTGTAAACTCAGTTCCTTCTTTTCTCGATATTCACCACATTTTTGTTCTCAAAAGCCGTGAGACATTTTGGGAGCAATGAGTGGTGGAGATGAAAGTAAATCACCCAGTTTTAAGGGATCTGCATAATGTCAGGGGCCTGAGCTGTTGGCGGGGCAGCCACCGGCTAGGGACCCAACCTTGAAGTAGACCAAGTAATTCAAGAGTTGTTTGTCTCTGTTATGCCAGGACAAACTTTCCAAGTTACTTGAGATCTAATACTGATTCAGGGATCTTCATTAAACTAGAATGTCAGCCCTTCTGCCGTTTGAGAGTTGTTAAAACTCGCCAGAGTCTTTTTTTTTTTTTAATTGGTAACATAGGAAGGGAAATTGACTTTTGAGTGTTCGGCTTGGATGCCATTATCCTTATGATCGTAATGAAGGGGCCCATTTGATAGTTTAGGAAGCTGTTGACTCTTGCCACATAGGCACTGCATCGGTGTAATCCTCAGGGCATAAATAGCCATGTTGCTGTCTCTTAAGCAGTTTTCAAGCTTTTAGGGATATTTAAAAATCAAAATGCAGTTTGGGTTTTTTTACTGGTAAGCAAGTGCCTTTAGAAGAATACTGTGCTGCCCAGGTGTAATTAATTAGTTAATGAAATAAAGTCCTGCTTAAGGGTGAGGCCAGCAAGAGGGCTTGTCTTTAACAGCAATGCCTTGCTCTTATTTCTCATAATCTGGGGCCAGTACTCATATAATCTTCATTCTCTTCAACATCATGGTGACTCTTAGTGAGTACTGGACCCAGATTCTGACTTGCCCTTATTAGCTGTGTGATTGTGGCTAACGGACTCTTAACAGTTTTCTCCCTGTTTTCTTCTTTGAAAAATGGGGATCATACTCCCTGCACTTCCAGTCTCACAGGGTTATTGTGAAATCAAATATGACAATGCTTTTAGATTGTAAAGATGTTATAGCACTGGGTTTCAGCTGAGGGTTTGAATTAAGATCACCAGTGGAACTTAAAAAATACAGGTTCCCACACTGCACCCTAGATCTACTGTCTCAGTCTCTGTCTTTGGTATATTTTAGAAAGGTTTCACATGTGATTCTAATGTAAAACTCTCACTAAGATCCGCTCCCTCTGGAACTGTAAACTTTCTTGTTAACCATTTTACTCTGGAGACTAATTTAAAACTCCATTTTCACTATGCCATTCCCTGTTCAGAAACTTACCTGAAGTGATACTGTACCTTCTACATCAGATCTCACCTTCTGTAAGCCTCTCCTCCTGGCCCAGTTTGACCTTTTCATTTTTCAGTTTTGAAACATTGGCTTTTATTACCTTTTTGATATCTTTTTTTTTTTTTTTTTTTTTTTAACCTATCCCCTGCTCTGCAAAGGCCTAAATTATGTTGACCTCTGTGTCTGGCTTTGCTCATGCTCCTGACTCTACCAGAATGACTGACTCCTTCTGTTTGTGTTTCTAAATTCTATATACCCTTCATGAAGCAGCTTAAATCCCTAATCTTCTGCGTAGCCTCCATCACTTTCAGGACTGAAAGGAAATCTGTAAGTTCTGTTGTAGATAAAAAATTTAAAATTGAGACCTATCGATATTAAGTGCCTTGCCCAAATCCCTGTAGCTAGAGATAGAGCCAGGATTAAGACCCAAGCCTCCGGAATTTTCTTCATACTCCCTTTCCATAGTACTTTGCCCCCAGCCTATGCTGCCCACTTTCTTTTATAAAAAATCAACCCCTTCATTTTTTTCCAATGGGTTCTCTTGTGAGAGTTAGCCCATCTGGGTTCCAGCATCTCCCCATAACTATGTGACCCAGCATTTCTCTCCATCTATAAAGTGGACATGACTCCATCACCTGGCCGACTTGAATATTCTTATGTGTGCTGATTTTCTTTCTCCAAATACCCCTACATTTTATAATTACAAGGACTATGTCTTTGTCATATCTGTATCTCCTCCCAGTTGTCCTCAAACTCTGGTTCCCAGCCAGGAGCATCTGCATCACCTAGCGCCTTGTTAGAAATGCAAATTCTTGGGTCCCCCCAGACCCACTGAGTCTGCAAAGTTGGAGTGGAGCCTGGCAGTCTGTGTTTTAATACGCCCTCCAGGTGATTCTGATGTAAGCTAAAGCCTGAGAACCAAGGTCCTAGAGTACTTATGTCTAGATGGCTTGATAAGACCTTACGATTTGACTGATCATCCCATATTTATTCAGTAATCCTTGAGTAATTCTTAAATGAGTGACACATGGGTGACAGCATTCTAGTGTTGGATTTCTCCTTTTTGTACTGGTAGCCTAGCAGTATATAGAGATATTTATGGATCTCTTCATCCAACAAATCCAAACCTCACTAATTTATTCTGAGGATAAAACCCATTGCAGATGATTGTATTAAATGGATTAACAGGTAAGTAGGTAACAGTAGTGTGAGAGGTGCTGCCTCACAATTAATGTTTTTAATGGGGAATACAAGCTTATTAGGATATTTTGTACTGTTGAAAATAACAGCAAAACCAAGTTTGATTTTTCTTTCCTAAAGAAACAAAATTAAGATTCCCTCGTTACCCAGTTAAATCAGTGCTTCAGAAACAGTTGCAACATTCAACTAAGTTATATTACAGGTACAACTGGTTGATGCTAAAGTCCTTAGCCTCTATGACCGGAGGTTGGGATTTTGCAGGGCACAATCTGCTTTGACAATTGTACAGGGCTGTAGCTGTGTCTGAACCTGCTCCATGTGTTCAGGTACCAGAGGTGAGCTGCAGATATAACCTGCAGCTTCTGGCTGTGGGTGGTAGCATAATTGTTTTGTACTTTCCAGAAAAGCAGCAGCTCCCAAAAAGGTGAAGTTTAATTTTATTCAAGGCTGGTACATGCTGAGTACAAACCTATGCATGACTCTAATTACTCTGACAGCTGAAAGATTTAAGGTAGCCAGGCTCCTGGATAGAAGAGAGCCCTGCAAGTTCCAAGTCCCACTGATTAACTTTGCAAAATCCAAGAGACTATACCTGCTAAGTAAAATCTCCTTTCTCCTGATTTTGATAAAATGTCTTTGTAATTTGGCAGTTTGGTGTTGTGCAATCTCTGGCGAAGATTTAAACAGAAAGAAAATATCCTCTGTAAGTTTTGTCTTTGGCTAGACATGAAAGATTGCTTTTCTTTCTTCCCACCTGGCCTGATTTCTTCTATTTCTTTCCTACCAGATTAAAACATTTGGTTGTTAACATCATGATCATCATCACTAAGTTTTCACCATCTGATAGTTTTATGTATTGACTGCCCACTACATGCTAAAGTGTTGTTCCAGAACCTTCTTTCCTTCCTTCCTGTCTTTTTCTTTTCCTTGCTTTCTGTCTTGTCTTTTTTTTTTTCCGAGGCCAGGTCTTACGCTGTTGCCCAGGCTAGAGTGCATTGGTGATTGGTGTGATCACAGATCACTGCAGCCTCAACCTCCCAGGCTCAAGTGATTCTCCAGCCTCAGCCTCTCATAGCTGGGATTTCAGGTGCATGCCACCACACCTGGCTAATGTTTGTATTTTTTTGTAGAGATGAGGTTTCACTATGTTGCCCAGGCTGGTCTTGAACTCCTGGGCTCAAGTGATCCTCCTGCCTCAGCTTCCCAAAGTGCTGGGATTACAGGTGTGAGCCACTGCGCCTGGCCACGTAGATTATTTCTAATCCTTACAAACAACCCTGCCAAGAAGGTACAGCCATCCCCAGTTTACAGATTAAGAACCCCAGAGAGAGGAAATGGTATTGCCCAAACCACGTGGGAACCACGTGGGCGAGCCTGTGAGCATTGGGACTTGGCATCTCTGAAGCCACCTCCTCTTGCCAAGCTGCTTCCCAACTGGCACTGCTTTTAGGTTCTGAAGCATTGCAGAGCTCTGCGTTGGGGAGTTATTGGGCCTCATCATTTTGATTTCCTGATTAGATTCTCCCATCATGTCAATTTCTCAATCAGAGAACTTGTATTTTAATTTTAAAATGATGAAGTTATCAGTCTGATTTTTTAAAAAAACTTACTTTGGGTAAATTGGAAACCTTTAGTAGTGTCTTGCAGCAAAAGCTGGAGATTTCCTGCGGGAACCAAGAATTCTCGATAGCAAGAAACTCAACTGGTGGGTGCCTGTTATGTACACATCAGTTCCTTTAGCACACCGGCTTCATGAGGAAGATATTAATTTGGCCAGTCGCATAGCTGGTAACTGTTAGAGCTGAGATTCTAATGCAGATATTTCTGGTTATGGTTATCAGAAAAACTTGTGGTTTTCTGTATACCTACTGTGTGTTAGGTACTTTCATACTATGTTTTTAAATTCTCATAGTAACTCTCCAAATAAGTGGGGTTTTTTTTTCTATTTTTTTCATGTTAATGCTTTTAATCAAAAAAAGTGTTATTTTTTATTTTCATTTTACAGATGAGAAAACTGAGACCAAGAATGTTTCTTGGGTCATATTTTCCCATTGTCAGTTCACGGCGCTCTTAGTGTCTCAGTAATTTTGTTTTTACAGCACCCCTATGTCCAAAAGTACCTCATAGTCTCATTTATTAAGTAATTATGTCCAAACAATTTAATATGTATTTATATCCAGACAATTTATTAGCTATTTGAGAAGATAATACAAATTGAAAGAAAAATATTTTTATTTCGCTCTTAAATACGATCGTTACTTCCTAAAGTTATGTGTGCCTTTTGGTACTGCATAAATCCTCAAACCTTAGAATCAGATTGAACGCCACCACCATCATTCTGGTTTCACACTGATTTTCACAGTTACTTTTGTCAGAGCAGCTATCCAAACGCAGCTCCGCAAAGCTATGATGTCACCAGAAGAAACGTACCTCGAGCTACTAGTTAATGCAGTGTTCAAGAGATGTCAAATTCCACTGTGTTCTCCTTGAAAATTTAAAATATCTTGTGGCAAATTCAATATGGTGCCCTGGTTGCCACAGCACAAGTTTGGAGAACTGCAGACTTGTTGACATAGGTAGTGGTGTGCTCATGAGTCAGCCTTAGGTGTGTCTGATCCACATCCCTGTTTGTTTTTTTTCTTTTTTAAACTTGACTGTACTAAAAAATTAACTTTTATTCAGTGTAAGGTTTTTAAATGCCACAGGAGTGGATAGGGTTCATGTCTAAGTCACCCCTGTTTATTTTCTTGCTCAGTTCTGTGTCTTCCATATAGCAGGTACCCAATAAATATTTATTGAAAGGAAGAAAAACTCTCCCCAACTTGAAAACAGGAGCTTACAAAATTGAATAAAGGACAGGAGGTGTTAGATCCACAAAAAGGGCCATGGCCGTAGTGACCTACTGTCTTTTGGCTTTTTTCAGTTAAGTATCTTGTTTCAAGCAAGAACCATGGCCCTTGCAAAGCTAAAATATAAGTTGATGTGACTTAAATCTTTTAAAATATAATAGCAAGACTTGGAACTTAAATAATTTGAGTGGGAAATTTTATTAGCAAATCCTTGATTTTGATAGAGATGCTTACTCCTTGGCTTTTCACCTTACGTTTTGAATTTTGTTAATATAAAACCACTCTTCTTAAAGTGGAACACACCACAGATTGCATTAAGCCCTGACTATTACGCTGAATTTCTTGAAACAAGGCTTCAAGCTTGTCCAGGGAGCATACCTTTCAGTTAGCACATGTAAGACCTTGCATTTATAGATCTTTTAACCTCAGATGGTCGTACTTGGTCGACCTCCTGAAACCCTGTGGGGTGCACTTAGCTTGATGAGGAAGATGTGCACAGAAAACTGAAATGACGCTGGATGTTGCTTGATTAGGTACAACTCTTCCTCCTTAAATGCTAAACCAGTGTCTAAACAGATCTGTGAATCTGTGGCAGTAAGATGACTGAAGTGTTAGTTCCAAGATAAACACTTCCCTTGTCTTTTCCAAGTACAGAAATTCTTTGTCATTTCAAAAACACAGATAGGTAACAAAGGTTGCTGCTGATTAATAGTCATTGTTTACATGCCTGCATTTTAAGGATCGTGGACACCATAAATAAAAACACATCATTGAGACTCCCTCCTCTCGGTACACCTTTGTCCAAGGGCAGTGGTAATGGCAAGATATTTACATCTCACTACCGAAGCAACAGTGTGGCCAGCCATGAAAAATAGTCTGTGCAGTAGTTGTTCCCCATCTGAAACTCCTAAGGAGCAGAGCATGCAGCAGGGAAAGAATTGTGGGTAGTAATTTGGGTGTTAAAATATTAACACATTTTTGCATATTTAATGTGGTTTCCTTTTTAAATAGTAGGCAGATTATGGCATGCAAGCAGATAGGTTTATGATTTCAAATTAAATTTTAAGCATTAAAAAAATCCAGAAGGAACTACTTTGTGATAAATACATTCAACTAATCAAGAATTGCTTTCTTTTCAACTTCTGATCATATATTAACTAATTTATAGCCTAATTTTATGATTGTAACTTGTGATTTAAGCTTCATGGTAAGTTTTAGTCTCAAAAGTTCAAAACCCTCATTCATCTAGTTCACACTGAGTACTATGGGCTAAACATAGATAATCCCTGGACTCAAAGTGGGAAATCTTGCAGCCTTCACCAAGGAGGTAACATGAATACCTGGGCAGGAAGAGAGTGAGAGCCATTGTTTCAATCTGTCACTTCTGTCTTGACTCCGTGGTACTTGGTTCCGGACTCTTGAGAGCAGAGGCAGATGTTTTTACCCTTTACCTGCCTTTTCCCTCTCTAACTTCTGCTTCTCTCTAACTCAGATCACTCACAAATTTATGAAAAATTTGTCCTGGGGAAGGAAGCAAGACCCCTTAACGTTTGTCTCATTTCTCCTATTTCTCTGTAGGCAAAGATGCCTTTCGATGCCAACAAACTGTATTGCAGTGAAGTGCTGGCCATATTGCTCCAGGATAATGATGGTGAGGCGCCCTCTCAGTATTGATATTCTGTTAGGATAGGAGCCAGGCTTGTTTCAGATCATGACAGCGAGCTCTCTTGCCTTTGGCATCCCCTTGCTCTCCCTCTCGCTCCCTGTGCTGCTTTTGTACTCTGTCAAGCTGTATTGATTTTGTTTGCTGATGTATCAGTGTTAGACGGCTGTAAAATCTGACAGTTAGGTTCATTTTTTTTCTTCCTCTGTTTTTTCCCCCCCTTTTAGAAAACAGGGAATTGCTTGGGGAGCTGGATGGAATCGATGTGCTTCTTCAGCAGTTATCCGTGAGTAATTCTTATGCTTCCTGTCTGCTGCAAGATACATGGCCTGCTTTGAATGGGAGGTGGAGCTGGAAATTGTGGGAAGGAATAAGCCATGTGCTGCAAGCCATATGGAGCATGTTGGCAGGTTTGAGGGCTCTGTGGAGGGATGTGGTTTGCCTCCTTTGTCATTTGCTCTTTATGACCAGACATCACTGTGTATTGGTTATGGACTTTGTCTTCTGATATTGTCAATTCAAAAAAGATGTGCCTCCTGCTTAAGTGTGTATGTTCTAGGCCAAGCATACCAAATTATTTTCATTTGAACCACTCCCAAGATTATTCACCAACTTTCCTTGCAATCTGCTGTGAAAATGGAGTATGTTCATTTAGGATCCGAATGAGCTCAAGGAGTACAAGTTCCACTGCAGTGGGGTGGGAGTCCAGGGGAGGATATAGGAGAGGATGTGGTGCTGAAGGCTGGCGTGAGAACTTGGAAACTGCCATTTTCTCACTGTAAGAAATGTAAATCCAGTTGAAATGTTATTCTGCTGGCATTCTGAAAATACCGTTAAGATTTCCTCTTACAAACTTCATCTGTGTTATTCTAAAAACAGGATTGAAAATAGATCACTTGGATAAAATCTTAAGAGTGTTGGGAGAAGTCTGAGATGTCAGTTTGCATACAGCTTCCATCTTGGTGCCAGCAGCCCAAGTGGCTTGGCCTCCACCCCAAAAATAGAGCTTTGAAATGTGAATTTGTTTCCAATTCTGGGAATGTGCTTAGTCCTTTTCCTGCGAGATGATTGATCTTCTCATAGTAGATTGTATGGATAGGCATCTATGGTTTAAAGGCTTCTCTTAACATGCCTTACATCTCTGGCAAAAGGAAAACTTCTGTAAGCCCTTCCCATGAATTAAAGCCCCAGCTCTCATGTGAGGGAATTGGATAGCCTTGATTGTCAGGAAACGCTTCCTTATATTGAGCCACAATTCACCCCTCTGGATTATGCTTGCTTTTAGAAGGGAAAAAAATGAGACATGGTTGAGTTGGGCAAGTGGAGGGCTTTGAGGGTAGTTGGCAAAGTTGTTTCTCATCCTGGATGATGGTTTTAGCAGTGTCCATTTTATTCATTTAGTTTTATATGCACTTTGGAGTTTTTCTGTATCTGTGTTATATTTTACAATAAAAAGGTTTTGGTTTTTATTTGGGTTTTGGATTTTTTAAAAATCTCCTTGCCTGGAACTGTCAATTACTGATGGACCCGGTGGTCAGTTGAGTGTTTTGGTGGTTTTTTTGCATTTATTAATTATATGTGAATCATTTCGTTTCTCTAAAATGGATGAGAATTTTGTTTGCTGAGCTTCTGTTTCCTCAACCGTAGAGTTATGACCCACAGGTTTTAGAAATGGTTGGGTGGCGGCTCATGAAAAGACATTCTCTTATAGCTCTTATAGCTCTGTGCTTTGTGGTGTTTTGCTTGACAGGTGTTTAAAAGACACAATCCCAGCACGGCCGAGGAGCAGGAGATGATGGAGAATCTGTTTGATTCCCTTTGCTCCTGTCTAATGCTTAGTTCCAATCGTGAGCGCTTCCTGAAGGGTGAGGGTCTTCAGCTGATGAATCTCATGCTCAGGTATGTTTCAAATGCGCTATTTCTCCCAACCTCTTTGCCTGACTTTAGCCTGAATTCAAGAGCGTGCAGCTATGGTCATTTATTCTGTTGAGTTTCCTAGACTTTATCCTGAAAAGACTTCAGGCATGGGGATGTGTTTGTATAAGTATGTGGTCTTTCCTGAATGGGGTTTTGTTTTTTTTTTAATCCTTCCCATAACGTGTTAGTTTTTGGGAAACTAGCCATTACTTCTAAACTTGGAGCAATTTTCTGTATACATCACATAGACCTATCTATGCCATATGTTTGTCTGTATTTTTATTGAAAGCAATATATCCTTCATGTTTTTCATTCCTTGTTCAGTAATGAGTTGTACATGTGCTGTATGCCTAGCATAGGAAATATGAAAATGTGTAAGACAGTTCTAGAACTTTCATTTATAGTACTTTCCTTATACGTCTTATTATTTATACTCTAATGCCTGAAAGTGGATATCATATTAGTTTTACAGTTATTTTATAGAATCCCAAAGTTAGAAGCAAAAAGGGGAGAGGAAGCTTATATTGATAACTCTCGAGACTCTGTCTAGGAAAGGGAATAGAGAAGTGTATGGGGGAGGGCTGAGGGGATAACCAGAGTGTGGTGTAGGGTCAAGGGACTTTTTTTTTTTTTAAATTGAGCATGTTTATATGGTTGGAGTATTCTAGTCATTATGAAATTGTGCCCTACGGAAGGAGCAGGACTGAGATTTAAAAAGAAGAAAGAAGTTGAGACAGAGTCTGCTGTCTTAAAACTTCAAGTACACTGAGAGCTCTGTTGAACTAAGATATTTATTTGAAAAGGTTTTTCAGAAATATGATATATATTTGCTAAATAGCATTTGGAATATAAACATGCAAAACTGCGATAAAAACATTGATAAGGTACTATGTTAAAGGCTGGGCCTACACAGAAATATGTAAGACAGAATTTCTGTCTCCATGAAGTTAGAAGAACAGTTCTGTGACCCAAACACAGCCTGTCTTTGGTTATATGTTTTCTTCTAGTCTTTTTTCTATAATTTCTGACAATTTTTTAAGCCTGCCACACATACAATTTTCTATATGGCTACTTTGCAAACATCACATGCTGTTTCCCATGCTGTGTATAATCTTCATGAGCGTTTTCAGTAACTCCATAGTGGCCTCTAAGGGACTGTAGCTTGCTTAGTATTCTTCTGTTGTTAGCATTTAGGATATTTCCAATGTTTTGACGTTATAACAAATTCTATAGCGACCATTTTTATGTTTAATGTGACGGTTATCCAGGTACAGTAAGTCCTCACTTAACATCATTGATAACATTCTTGGAAACCACAACTTTAAGTGAAATGATGTATAATGAAACCAGTTTTTCTCCTCAGTCTTATAGCGGTGTTATTTGAGGATCTGACCTGCTGTACCTTGTTTCACTTAAAGTTGCAGTTTCTAAGTCTGTCTATGATGTTAAGTGATGACTTACTATGTGTGTTCCTAAAATATCTTATATTTAAAAGGCTTCTGGAGGGCTGGAGGCACAATAGATCTCTTCATTTGTCCAGTGTGTACCAGACCTGGCGTTGACCAAAGGTCTTCCTTTGAGCAGTTGCTTTTAAAAACATTTTTTATTTAAGTGCAGAGAGGGACGTGAGAAATTACTGAGGCCTTTTGTGTTTCGGTGATTTTTGCTAGCTTTACTCTCTTGAGTCTTCTGTTTGTTTATCTCCCTTACCTTTCTAATTGCTTGTCCTTTTATTGAAATGACCCACCTTCTCTTAAGTAAATAGCATAAATAGAAGATGCATTTGGCTTCTTCAGTCGTCTAACCTTAACACAATGTCCTGAAGGGACTTTTCCTTAAGCTTCTTAAAGGTCTGAATTGCCATTGTCTTTGGATGGTTGAGTGCAAACATGAAGTGATATATTCCTGCAGCATATGGTTTGGTATTGCATAGCAGTGGGGAGCTGAATAAATAACCAGAAATATGGATTATTCAAACAGGAATGCTGAGATTCAGGGAGGCTAATTAAAGGAGAGCTCCAAAAGACTTAGAAACTGTACCTCTCTAGATCTTCTAACTTTTCATTTTTGAATGCTGAAGTTGCTGTTATGTTCATTCTTTTGCATTAATTAGCTGTATTAGCAGATGCAGCATTTCCTTTTTTCTCTTTTCCGTACTCTTTGTTCTATGTTATTTCTCTTCTTCAGACTCCCAAATGGAAAGTTTAATTGGGGATGGAATATTTTTTCCATACTGTAGTCACCCTTTCTGATCTTCTAGTAAGAGCTGCCAGGTGGCTCTCTGTCTAGAGAGACGCTATTCCGGACAAAGAAGCTATGACACTAGGAATTCAGGAAAATTGCTCTGGTTCCATTGCCCCTAAAGGCAAATCTTTACTTTGACTCAGTCATTCATCAGACAGTTGTGAGATGCCCATGTGGAGAGGGGGCAGTATGGAGCAGGGTGGAAGAATGGGCCCAGGACTTCTAAGTGTGGGGTTGGAATGTGCTCTTTTCATTTACAGTTCAAGATATTTGGTGAGTTACTGTAACCTTTGTGACCTTCTCACCCTCAGTTTTTCATCTGAAAAATGGGACTGATAATACCAAATTTACAGGGATTTTGACAGAATTAAATTATATAAAGTATCTGGGAAACTTCTACAGTTGCAAAACACCGATAAGGTACGATGTTAAATTTCTATGTTAAGTGCTAGGTTTATACAGAGATGAACAAAACCAGGGCTCCTGCCTTCAAGAAGCTCAAAGGTAGTGAGGGAAGCACACATTAAATAACTATAATATTATTTAATATGGTAGCTATTCAGAAGAAAAGTTACTTTTGCATGTATAGACTCAGTGAATTTTTTTCCTTTCTGATTATTGATAAGGAAAGATCACAAACAAGGTACTCATTGATACACCCTTCCTCTTTCCTGAATATGTCCTCCTTCTCACGCCTATGTGGACACACACACAAGCATATATTCACTACCAATTTAACATTTTTATCTACTTTATTGAGGCATGATTTTTATACAACAAAATGTACGCATTTTCAGTGTAGTTTTGGCAGATGTTGCCACCACCACAGTGAAGATGTAGAACAGTACTCTCCAGTCGAAATGTAATGTGAGGTAGGTAATTTTATATTTTGTAGTAGCTACTGCATTTAAAGGGTTAAAAGAAACAAAATTAATTTTAATAATGGATTTTCTTCACATAATAAGTCAACAGTTATCTCAACGTGTAATCAGTATAACAAAATTATTAGTGAGTCACTTCACATTCATTTTTTTGAGACTAAGCTTTCAAAATCCAGTGAGCATTTTGCATTTACATCCCAATTCAGCTGCTAAATTTTCATCAGAATACTTGATTTGTATTTAGATCAGAGTTGAAAATGTAGATTCTCATACCTAAGTTTGTCTAAAGAAATTTAAATGTTTTCCATTAAGTGTCAGTTTTTAAATTTTAAACTTAAATTTATTTAAATCGTAATTAACATTTAGTTTCTCAGTTACAATAGCCACATTTCAGACGCTCGGTAGCTATACATAGCTAGTGGCTACCATATTGGATGATGTATATACAGATCCTTTTCATCACTCCCAAAAGTTCCCTTGCATGCCACCAGGCCCGGCTAATTTTTTAAAAAATATTTTTGGCAAAGACAGGATTTCACCATGTTGCCCAGGCTGATCTTGAACTCCTGAGCTCAAGCAATCTGCCCGTCTTGGCCCCTCAAGGTGCTGTGATTACAGATGTGAGCCATTGCACCTGGCCAAATGCCTCCTTTTTCATTTTTGATTTTATTTATTTGGTCTCCTCTCTTTTTTTCTTAGTGTGGCTAAAGATCTGTTGATTTTGTTTATTGTTTTGAAACCTAACTTTTCATTTTGTTAATCTTTTGTGTCTTTTTTGGTTTTGTTTTCACTTATTTCTGGTCTGATCTTTATTATTTCTCTTCATCTACTAATTATGTGTTTGGTTTGCTCTTGCTTTTCTAGTTATTTAAGATGTATTGTTAGGTTCTTTATTTGAAGTTTTTTTACTTTTTTGATGTACGTGTTTGTTGCTATAAACTGTCCTCTTAATACTGCTTTTGCTTTTTCACATAAATTTTGGTATGTTGTGTTTCCATTTTCATTTGCTTCAAGAACTGTTTTCTTTGTTAATTTCTTCATTGACCCACTGGTTATTCAAGAGCATATCGTTTAATTTCTATGTTTGAATAGTTTCAAAAATTCCTCGTTACTGATTTCTAGTTTTATTCCATTGTCATCAGAGAAGATACGTGATATAATTTCAGTTTTCTTGAATTTTTAAAGACTTGTTTTGTGGCCTACAATATGATCTATTCTTGAGAATGATCCATTTGCTAAGGAAAAGAATGTGTGTTCTGCAGCTTTTGGATGACATGGCTTCTCAATATCCATTAGGTCCATTTAGTCTATAGTGCAGATTAAATTTGGTAGTTCTTTGTTGATTTTCTGTCTGGATAATTGGTCCAGTGCTGAGTGTGATGTTGAAGTCTCCAGCTTTTATTGCACTGGGATCTATCTCTATCTTTAGCTCTAATAGTTTTTGCTTTAGGTATCTGGATGCTCCAGTGTTGGGTGCATATATCTTTACAATTGTTATATTCTCTTGCTGAATTGACCCCTTTACCATTATCTTTGCCTCTTTGTCTAGTTTTTGTCTTGCTATCTATTTTGTCTGATTTAAGTCTAGTTCCTCTTGCTCTTTTTTGGTTTTCGTTTGCATAGAATATCTTTTTCCATCCTTTTATTTTCAGCCTATGTGTGTCTTTATAGGTGAAGTGTGTTTCTTGTAGGCAATGGATTGTTGAGTCCTGTTTTTTAAATCCATTCAGCCATGCTGTATCTTGTGGTTGGAAAGTTTAGTCCATTTGTATTCAGTATTATTATTGATAAGTAAGAACTTACTCCTGCCATTTTGTTACTTGTTTCCTGGTTGTCTTGTGGTCTTTCCTTCTCTTCATGAAGGTGATTTTCTCAGAGGGTATGTTTTAATTTCTTGCTTTTTATTTTTTGTGTATCTGTTGCATGACTCGACATTACCATGAGGCTTGCAAATACTATTTTATAACCCATTATTTTAAACTGATGACAGGCTTAACACTGATTGCAGAAACAAACTGACAAGCAAAGAGAAAACTAATAAAAATGCTACACTTTGACATTACCCCTTTACTTTTTAACTTTTTCTTGTTTCTATGTATATCTTGTCATATGCTCTGTGACTTGAAAAGTTGTAGTTATTTTAATAGGCTCACCTATTAGTCTTTCTACTCAAGGTATGAGTAGTTTATACACCGCAATTACAGTGTTATAATATTCTGTGTTTTTCTGTGTACTTATGGTTACCAATGAGTTTTATACCTTCAGATGATTTCTTATTGCTCATTGGCATCCTTTTCTTTCAGGCTGAAGAACTGCCTTTAGCATTTCTTGTAGGATGAGTCTGGTGTTGATGAGATCCCTCAGCTTTTGTTTGTCTGGGAAAGTCTTTATTTCTCCCTCATGTTTGAAGGATATTTTCATTGGATGTACTATTCTAGGGTAAAAGGTAGTTTCTTCAGCACTTTAAATATGTCATGCCACTCTTCCCTGGCCTGTAAGGTTTCCACCGAAAAGTTCGCTGCCAGACATAACATATTGGAACTCCTCTGTATATATTATTTCCTTTCTCTTGCTAATTTTAGGATCCTTTGTTTATCCTTGACATTTGGGAGTTTGGTTATTAAATGCCTTGAGGTAGTCTTCTTTGGGTTAAATCTGCTGGGTGGTGTTCTGTAACCTTTTGTACTTGAATATGGATGTCTTTCTCTAGGTTTGGGAAGTTCTCTGTGATTATCCCTTGGAATAGACTTTCTACCCCAATGTCTCTATCTCCTCTTTAAGGCCAATAACTATTAGATTTGCCCTTTTGAGGCTATTTTCTAGATCTTATAGGTGTGCTTCATTCGTTCTTATCTTTTTCTTCTTTTGTCTTTGTGTATTTTCAAATAGGCTGTCTTCAAGCTTACCAATTCTTTCTTCTTGTTCATCAATTCTGCTGTATGTCAGTTGCATTTTTCTGCTTGATTCTTTTTAACTACTTCAACATCCGTTAAATTTACTTGATAGAATTCTGTGTTTCTTCTGTGTTATCTCAAATTTCGTAGAGCTTCCTCAAAACTATTTTGAATTTTTTTATCTGAAAGTTCACATGTCTCTGTCTTCCTGGCATTGTTCACTGGTGCCTTATTTAGTTCATTTGGTGAGGTCATGTTTTCTTGGACAGTCTTGATGCTTATGGATGTTTGTTGGTGTCTGGGCATTGAAGAGTTAGGTATTTATTGTAGTCTTTGCAATCTGGGCTTGTTTGTATTCATCCTTCTTGGGAAGGCTTTCCAGGTATTTAGAGGGTCTTGGGTGTTGTGATCTAAATCTTTTGTCACTGCTGCTGTGTCTTCATTAGGGGGTACCCCAAGACCAGTAATGCTGTGGCTCTTGTAGACTTGTAGAGGTACTGTCTTGGTGTTGTTGGGTAAAATGGAGGAGAATTCCCTGGATTAATAGGCAGAAACTCTTGTTCTCTTTCCTGACTTTTCCCAAAACACACAAAGTTTCTCTGTGCTGGGGGAGGGGTGACACAAGCACCACTGTGGCCACCACTAGGACTGTGCTGGGTCATTCCTGAAGCCAGCCCAGCACTTGGTTTCACCCAAGGCTCACACTGCCCACTGCCTGGCTACTGCCTGTGTTCATTCTTGGCCCAAAGGCTCTACAATCAACAGGTGGCAAACCAGCCAGGCTTGTGTCCTTCCCTTCAGGACAGCAAGCTCCCTGCAGCCCCAGACTGTTCTAGAGATGCCACCTGAGAGCCAGAGCCTGGAGTTGGGAACCTTAGAAATCTACCTGATGCTTTATTTCGACTGAGCTAGTACCAATTGGATTTGTTTTTTTGGAGGGCATCTTTTTTTTAGAGAACCAGCTCTTGATTTTGATATAAATATGCATATATGTGTGTATGTGTGTGTGTGTGTGTGTGTGTGTGCGCGTGCGCGTATATGTGTGCGATATAAGTATGCATACGTGTGTACATGTATATGCGTATATGCATATATATGTGTGCATATGTACACACACATATTTATTTACTAAAGTATAGTTGACAAAATTATATATATTTATGGTCTACAATCCTTATAGCATTTTATATATTTGTATACTTTCCCCTGCCTTTAATTCTTTCTTTCTACGTTTTCATTTATTTTGTTGTCCTTTTTCCAAGTTTCTGAGTTAAACACTTAATGCTTTAAAAAATAATTCTCATATTTAGAAATAAAAACATTTCAGGTTAAAGATTTCCTCTTAATATTGCTTAATTTTATTCTCTGTTCCCAAGTGATTAAGTCTTATTTTCTTATTGCATTAACAGAAAATAGAGGCTATAAAATACTCTTCGTCCCACTGTGTTGCGCAGGCTGGAGTGCAGTGGCTGTTCACAGGAGGCAATCATGGCACACTACAGCCTTGACGTCTCGGGATACGGTGGTGCCTGAGACCCCAGGCACCTGCTACCCTACAACTTTAGCTTTTTTTGTCATTTTGTGTTACATGTAGTTCTTGTTGAAGACACGTAACTGAGTTTTTTTTTTTTTTTTTTGAGACGGAGTTTCGCTCTTGTTACCCAGGCTGGAGTGCAATGGCGCGATCTTGGCTCACCGCAACCTCCGCCTCCTGGGTTCAGGCAATTCTCCTGCCTCAGCCTCCTGAGTAGCTGGGATTACAGGCACACGCCACCATGCCCAGCTGATTTTTTGTATTTTTAGTAGAGACGGGGTTTCACCATGTTGACCAGGATGGTCTCGATCTCTTGACCTCGTGATCCACCCGCCTCGGCCTCCCAAAGTGCTGGGATTACAGGCGTGAGCCACCGCGCCCGGCCTGTAACTGAGTTTTTAATCTAGTGCGAAAGTTTGCGTTTCAGTGGATGAATTTCACTGTTTGTGTTTATTGTAATGACTGTTATGTTTAGCCCTTTTCCTGGTTATTTTGTTTTATGATTGCCTTGATGGTTTTATTTTGTTTTGTCTTATCTTTTTTTACCTCCATTATTTTCCGTCTTCTTTGGAGATTTGGAAAATATTTTTCTTTCTGTTAGTAATTACCTCTAGTGTTTTAGAAATGTGGCTTTATTTCTTTGTCTATGAACATTCAGAATTGTTTCTAGTCCCTTCAAGGTCTGGCCGCTGCCTAATCCTCCTCCCGCCATCTCTCTCATTCTTTCCTTTCTGCACATTTACAGTCCATTCTCTAAACCGAACTATTTTAGATCCCTTGACACATTTTGTTGTTGTTATTATTATTTTGGTGACTCGCCTTTAGTGTTTACGCTTAAACTTGTCTAAGCAGCCATTTTCTTCTATGTGACATCCCCCACGTCTATCCTCACATCCCCATCCCTAAGTTTTGAGGGTTGGCTGCCAGCATCCTTTGCTTTCTCTGTTGGAGCACTTTCCGCCATGTATGATAAGTTGTATGGCCGTGTCTCCAATTGTACTGTAATACTTTTCAGAGCAGAGACAGGGTCTTCTTCCTCTTTGTATCTCCAGTACCTAGCAAAAGATACACATTTGTTTTTCTGTGAACATTTTCTAAATTAATGAGAAACATTTTGCTGTTTAGAATCATTGGCCCAAGGAATTTCTGGCAAACTCTGTACATAGACCCAAAGAACGAATAAAAAGCCTGTTGCCGAGAACTCAGTCTCTTGCCCGAATGTTTAGTTCTGTTTTCCCTGTCAAATTTTTCAGTGCATGGAGAGCACAAACTGGGCCATAGTGTGGTTACAATCCTGATTTTGAGGCTCGGGGGAGGCTAGGAGTCCGCTCGAGTCCTCTGATCACTGCCCTGTTTGGCCTGTGCTGTGCTGGCTTCAGAACAGAAGCTGCGTATTCCACAAATGCGCGTATTCCCCTTTGCCTCTCAACTCTCTTCTTCCGTTACCCTCCTAGGTATTTAGGGTTATATTTAGGTTTTCGATTCTAATCACCTTTCTTCACAAGGTTCAAAGAAGTCCTTCATGCAGATTTGTGGTCTCTGAGCTTTCATTTTCGGGAGCTGTTTGTGAAGCACTAGTACCTACTCGCCCTTACTTCCCAGCCCTCTCTCCTGTAGTTTACCCTGTCACCCAGATGACTTTTCTCCATTCCTGTGTTCAGACTGTCTGGATTTCACAGTGCTTGACAGAATCAATAAGAAGAAAAGCTTTTTTGTTTTTCTCTCTTTGCCAAAGGACAGATGAAGACGTCTTGGAAAAGAAGAGAAGATCGTTGAGGTGATGTTTAAAAGTGGAACTCGTGCTGTGAAAAAAGCAGCAGGCAGCCATCCTAGAGTATAGGAGCCAAAAAAAGAAAGGGGATTTCTCATTTGGTCACATCAGTGTTTTGATAAATGAAAAGAAAAGATGAAGTAAGGGTGGAAGACGCAGAACCTCTGAAGCAGTGGAGAACTGTGTGCTGTAAGGCAGAGAGGACCAGAGTCTCTGATGTAGAAGGAAATGCTCCTTTGTGCATCAGGCAGCTCAGCGTCATTCTTTGGGTTTGATAGTCAAGAGTTAGGTTACACGAAGGATGTTTGGATGGTTGTGGCGAGCAGCAGAAGAATTAACACATGATCATGAACCAAGTGGTAGTTTCATAGTCTGGGATGTTTTAGAGTAAAATAAAATTCAGGAAAGTCATAGTTTATTGTGCTATTTAACAAAGTGATCAGATTCAGAGGGCTCTAATCCACAAAAAATAAGACAAAATTATACTTACTTGGGGATGGAGCTATAACAGTGCCCTCATTGTCCCTGGAGGGACACTAGTTTGCCATTTCCATTTCTTCATTACAGATACCTCTCTTTGGTGAGATGGTTGCTACAAATAGAAGATTCCAATATATCAGGTTTAATTATAGCCTGCCCTCAAAATCGTTTGCTTCTTGCCACCACAAAGCACTTTTTAACAGTACGTCCTTGTATCAGAATACTTCAGTGTTCTTTAAGGAGCAGCAGAGCCAGTGAGAGACAAAAGAATTATATTGTCAGTTTCCTTGAAAATGTTGACATGAAGCTTATTACTTCTGCTGTAAAACCCTGTTCCGGTTAGAAAGAGAAGAGACCACCATGATCCCAGGGGATGTGTACAAATGCAGCCTTGGGTTATGTAGCATAAATACAGTGAACCCATCTTGGTTATTAACTGTAAAGGCAAAAAAAGAAAAAGGAGATACACAGCCACATCTGTTCCAGCAACCACCAGGTTTTTTTTCTCCTAAGGTTTTTCAAAAAGATTTTCCTTAACCTGAAGAAAAATGTCTCTGATAAAGAAAACAAATAAAATGGCAATGCTATAATATGTGCAGAGTAAGTTTTTGCAGGCCCAATTCTGAACTGTGAGCTCATGGCAAAGCATATAGTTAGGCCAGCCCGGGGAAGTTTGGATTTTTATTCCCTTCTTTTTTTTTTTAAGACAGACTTTCACTCTGTTGCCCAGGATGGAGTGCAATGGCGTGATCTCGGCTCACCCCAACCTCTGCCTCCCAGCTTCAAGCGATTCTCCTGCCTCAGCCTCCCGAGTAGCTGGGACTACAGGCATGTGCCACCACATCCAGCTAATTTTGTATTTTTAATAGAGACCACATTTCTCCATAGTGGCCAGACTGGTCTCGAACTCCCGACCTCAGATGATCTGCCTGCCTTGGCCTCCCAAAGTGCTGGGATTACAGGCATGAGCCAGCGCTCCTGGCCTCATTCTTTTCCTTACTCTACTTTGCTTTTGTTCCTAATGAACATCTGAAGGTCCAGACTATATTATTCCTGTCGTCCTTTACAGTTTTTCAAGAAATAGTCTTTTGTTCTAACCTCCAGTCTCCCAGGATTCAAGTGCAAAAGCAAAATAATAAGGAAATCTTTTAGAAGTCAGCTGTGCCTCTTGATGGGGCCAAATACAGGTTGCGTTCCGAGCTGTACACTCCTTTGTCTAACAAGGAGCATTCTCTTCCCTCTTCAAGCTTAATATTATCATTCTCCCTTAGATAGATAACAGTAGTTTGCACCTGTTCTCTAGGAACCAGAAAAATACTCCAAAACCACAAAGTAATCCTTCCAACAGTCCTCCAGGCTGGCATTACCTTTTAATAAATGGGAAAGTGCTGTGGTGAAGAAGGCAGATAAACTGAATCAAGATTACCTGGCAGGAAGTGGTGTAAGGGCTGCCTGACCTCTTCCATCAGACCTGATAGCTATTCATCATCCCAGTGTAGTTTAAATTGTACGTAGTTAAAGTATATGATTTGGTGAGTTTTGCAGTGTCATACCCTAGTGCAAGCATGAGAGAACATATTTGTCACACCCGAATGTTTCTCTGTGCCCCTTTGTAATCCTCTCCCCCACCTCAGTGTCTTCAGGCCACCATTGATTTGCTTTCTGTCCATTATGCATTAGTTCGCATTTTATAGTATTTTATGTAAATGGAATCATATAGTATGTTCTTTTTTTGGTCTGACCTGTTTCACTCACTAATTATTTTGAGATTCGTCCATGTTGTGTATCAATAATTAGTTCCTTTTCCACTGCTGAGTAGCATTACATTATATGGCTATATCGCAGTTTGTTTATTCACTTGTTGAAGGACATTTGGGTTTTCAGTTTTTTGCTCTTATGAAATGGTTCTGCAATGAGCTTTCATGTGCAAATCTTTGGGCAGACATTTTTAATAGCTCTTAGGTAAATTCTTAAACTGCTGGGTCATATGTTGGATATACAGTTGACTTTTTAAGACACTGCCACACTGTTTACAAAATGGTTGTATTACAAAATGGTTGTAGCATTTTAAAATTCCGCAGCAGTATGTGGGAGTTCCAGTTGCTCCACGTGGAGCAGAACAGTCTTTATTGTTCTAACCATTGTTTTAATTTGCTTTTCCCTCATGACTAATGATGCAGGTGTCCTTTCAGGCCCAAATTTGCCATCCATATATCTTTTTTGGTGGTGTTTCTTCAAATCTTTTGCCCATATGGGGGGTAAGGGGTTATTTGTCTTACTGAATTTTAATAGTTCTTTACATATTATATGATTTATATCAGAGGTTAACCCCTGACCCCCTGGACTGCACAGCAGAAAGTGAGCAGCAGGTGAACGAGCATTACTGCCTGAGCTCTGCCTCCTGTCAGGTCAGCAGTGGCATTAGATTCTCATAGGAGTGCAAATCCTACTGTGAACTGTGCATTTGAGGGATTGAAGTTGTGCGCTCCTTATGAGAATCTAATGCCTGATGACCTCAGGTGGAGCAGTTTCATCCCCAAATCATCCCCTGCCCCTGGGGAAAAATTGTCTGCCATGAAACTGGTCCCTGGTACCAAAAAGGTTGGAGAACACTATATCATGTAAGACCTTTTGTCGGATACATGTTTTACAGATATTTTCTCCCAGTTCATGGCTTGCTTTTCTTTTTTTTTTTTTTTGAGACGGAGTTTCGCTCTTGTTACCCAGGCTGGAGTGCAATGGCGCGATCTCGGCTCACCGCAACCTCCGCCTCCTGGGTTCAGGCAATTCTCCTGCCTCAGCCTCCTGAGTAGCTGGGATTATAGGCACGTGCCACCATGCCCAGCTAATTTTTTGTATTTTTAGTAGAGACGGGGTTTCACCATGTTGACCAGGATGGTCTCGATCTCTTGACCTCGTGATCCACCCGCCTCGGCCTCCCAAAGTGCTGGGATTACAGGCTTGAGCCACCGCGCCCGGCCATGGCTTGCTTTTCTTAACAGTGTTTTGAAAATTTTTCAATTTTCATGAAGTATAATTTTTCATTTGTTCCCTTAACCTTTTTCTATTGGTGTCATTCAAGACATTTATTCATTTTGTCTGTTGTCAAACTTAATTGGCAAAAAGGTGTTCATAAATATTTCCATATTATCCTTTTAAAATCGGTAGAATCTGTAGTGATGTACTGTTTCTTATTTTTGATGTTGGTAATCTACGTCTTTTTTTTTTTCTGATCGATGTGGTTAGAGGTTTATCAGTTTTATTGATCTCAAAACAGTTTTTGTTTTCATTGTTTTTCTGTTTCCTATTTCAGTAATTTCCGCTCGGATCTGTATTTTTTCAGCATGTGTGTGCACGCATGCGCGAGTGTGTGTGTGTGTGTGTGTGTGTGTGTGTGTGCGCGCGCTTGGTGTGTGGGGGGGGTGTGTGATGGGTTCTTGCTATATTGCCAAGGCTGACCTCTGACTCCTGGGCTCAAAAGATCCTCCTGCCTCAGCCTCCTAAGTAGCTGGGGCTATAGGAACATACCATATTGCTGGGCGTTTAATCTCATTATTTCTTTTCTTTACATTACTTGGTGTTTAATTTGCTGTTCTTTTTCTTACAAACTGCTCCAAAAATCTGAAACTTTTTGAATATCAACATGATGTTCAGAGGAAATGCTTATTGGAGCATTTTGAATTTTAGATTTTCTGATTAGGAATGCTCAACCAGTATAATGCAAATTATTGCAAAACTGGAAAAAAAAATCAAAATTTGGAACACTTCTTGTTCCAAGCATGTCAGATAAGGGATACTCAACCTGTAGGTATTTGCTGCTATAAATTTCCCTCTAATTGCTACTTTAGCTGTGTCATATGCATTTTAATATGTTGTATTTTTATCTTTATTCAGTTCAGAATACTTTAATTTATCTTCTGATTCATCTTTGACCAGTGCGTTATTTACAAGTATGTTGTTTAGTTTCCAAGAATTTGGGAATTTTCTGAATATCTTTCTGTTATTGATTTCTACTTTCATGCTGTTCATTGTGGTCAGAGAATGTGCTTTGTCTGATTTGAACCTTTCAAAATTTGTTAAGACTTGTTTTTGGCCCAGAATACACTCTTATGTTTCTAAATAATCCTGTATACTTGAAGAGAATGTGTATTCTGCTGTTGTTGGGTGGAATGCTTAATAAATGTCAAATAGGTTAAATTGGTGATCATGTTGTTCAAGTCATCTATATTCTTACAGATTTTCTGTCTTATCTATCAATTATTAAACTTCCGACTGTAGTTCTGGATATGTCTATTTTTCCTTTCAGTTCTATCACCTTTTGCTTCATGTATTTTGAGTTCTTTTAGTTACTTAAACTTTTAGTATTATATATTCTTTTGTTTAATTGACCCTTTTATTTTTATGAAATAACTTTCTTGATCCCTGATAATGTTCTTTGATCTAAAATCTACTTTGTTTTATATTAATATAAAGACCATAGCTTTCTTAATTAGTGCTAGCATGGTATCTTTTACCTTCTGTTATGAACTAAACTGTTACCTCTCTCCCCACTCAAATTCATTTGTTGAATTTGGAGATGGAACTTTTAAGAAGGTAATTAAGGTTAAATGAGGCCTTAAGAGTGGGACCCTAGTCCAACAAGACAGGTATCCTTATAACAAGTTGAGGCACCAGAAGTGCATGCACACACCTCTGGGTTACCTTACGGGAGTGAACTTCTATTTCTCTCTCCAGGTTTTTATGCTTCTATTGTCATACATTTTTATTACAACATGTTATGAGCCCTGTTATACATTGTTGTTATTTTTGTTTAAATGGTCAGTTATCTTTTTGAAAGAGATTTTTGAAAATAAGGAGAAAAAGTCTTTTATATTCACCCACTTATTTGCCGTTTTCTGTACTCTTCATTCTTTTGTGTAGATTCAGATTTCCATCTGGGGTCAGTTTCTTTCTGCCTACCTGACTTCCTTTAACATGTCTGGTAGTGCTGGTCTATTGGTGATGACTTCTGTCAGCTGTGGTATGACTGAAAAAAGATTTGCCTTCCTCTTTTTCCCCTCCCCTCCCCTCCCCCCCCCCCCCCTCCCCTCCTTTTGAGACACAGTCTTGCTCTGTCACCCAGGCTGTAGTGCAGTGGCACAATCTCAGCTCACTGCAACCTCTACCTCCCGAATGCAAGCAATTCCTGTGCCTCAGCCTCCTGAGTAGCTGGGATTATAGGCATGCACCACCACACCTGGCTTTATTTTTGGGGGGAAGGGGGTGTTCGTTTGTTTGTTTTTGAGGCAATCACACTCTGTCACTCAGGCCAGTATAGTGGCACATTCTTGGCTCACTACAACCTCTACCTCCTGGGTTCAAGTGATTCTCCTGCCTGAGCCTCCTGACTAGCCGGAATTACAGGTGCCCACCACCATACCTGGCTAAATTTTTTTTTTTTTTTTTTGCATTTTAAGTAGAGACAGGGGTCTGGCCATGTTGGCCAGGCCAGCCTTGAACTCCTGGCCTCAAGTGATCCTCCTGCCTTGGCCTCCAAAAGTGCTGGGATTACAGGCATGAGCCACCATGCCTGGCTGCCTTCATCTTTGAAATCTATTTTTACCAGGTTATAGCGTTCTAGGTTGATAGGGTTTTTCTGGTTTTGTGGTTTTTTTCCTCTCAATACTCTCAGTTATTCCACTGCCTTTTGGCTTTCTTGGTTTTCAATAAGAAGTCTCCCATCATTCATATATGTGTTACTCTTTATGGAATTTGTCCTCCTGCCTTTTTTCTGGCTGTTTTTAGGATATCCACTTTATCGTTGGTTTTGAGTTTGTGATGTGCCTTGGTGTCGTTTTTTTCACGTCTTTGGTGTTTGAGGTTTGTTGAGCTTGGATCTGTTTTCATCACAGGTGGAAATTTTTTGGTTATAATTTTTTTTTTTTTTTTTTTTTTTTTTTGAGATGGTCCTACTCTGTTGCCCAGGCTGGCATGCAGTGGTGCAGTCTCAGCTCACTGAAGCCTCTGCCTCCTCCTCTGCCTCTTGGGCTCAAGTGATCCTCCCACCTCAGCCTTCCAGTTAGCTGGGACTACACAGGCATGCACCCACTGTGCCCAGCTAATTTTAAAAAATATTTTCAGTAGAGATAGAGTTTTGTCATGTTGCCCAGGTTGAACAGTTACATTTTTCAAACATTTTTCTTGCCCCCATCTACCTTTCAGGGAATATAATTATATGTATATGATACAATTATATATTATATAATTATAAATTGTGTTACTAAATATAATTATGTGTATATTAAGCTATTTGAATATTTCCAACCACAGTTCACTGATCATTTGTTCATTGTTTCCTGTCTTCTTTTCTCTATATTTTATTTTGGAAAATTTCTATCATGTTCTCAAGTTCATTTTTCCTTTTCTTCTGCAGTGTTAATCTCACCTACTGTATTTCTCCTTTGTAGATGCTCAGTTTGGTCTTTTCTTCCATGTTTCTAGTTAACATGCTGAAGTTTTTCTCGACCTTCTTCATTTTGCATATCAATTGTAGTTAAATCGTACTTATACTGTCTTTGTCTTCTAATTCTGCCACCTGTGTTATTTTTACTGATTCTTTTTCTCTCCTCTCTATGGATCATATGGTCCTTCTTTGAGTTCCTAGTAATTTTTTATGGAAATTCAAATATTGTGAATTTTACCTTGTTAGATGTTGGATTTTTTTTTTTTTTTTTTTTTGGAGGGATATTTCTATAAATGTTATGGAGCTTGGTTCTAAGATAGAAAGTTACTTGGAAATAGTTTGGTCCTTTTGAGACTTACTTTTAAGCTCTGTTAGGCAGGACCAGATTAGTCTATGGCTAATAATGCCTCGCTGCTGAAGCACACTACCCATCTTAATACTCCACCTGGTACACTGTGAATTAATCAGGTTTTTCTACCATAACTGGTGGGAATACAAGCTATTCCTGGCCCTCTGTGAGTTCTGGGATCACCTTCTCTTCCTTCTCCTAGGCAGCTTCTTTCTGCAGCTGTGGTTAGTTTCCTCACATGTTTGTGGTTGTCAGTACTGGAGACTGGAAGGGGGTCCTCTGTAGATCTCTGTGCAGCTAGCGCTCTGCCGTGGTCCTCTGCGGTGGCTCTGTGAACTCTAGCTGCGTTGGTCTGCGTGAACTCCCAGCTCTGTCTCTCCCCTTCTCTGAGGCCCTATCTCCAAGGGGATAGTTGGGCTCATTGCATGTGTTGTCCTCCCATAGGGATCACTGTCTTGTGCTGCCTGATGTCAGGTGTCTAAAAAACATTGTTTTGTTCTTTTTTTTTTTAAACTTTCAGGGTTAGGGAGGATGTAAATCCAGTCCTTGTTATCCCATTTTGGCCCAGAGTACAAGTCCAGCAGTATATGACACTTTTTAAACTATAGTTTCTTATTCTTTATTCCTGGTGGATAGTAATGCAATTAACTTTTGTGTATTGATCTTATATTTAACAACTTTGCTCTATCACATATCAGACATCAGTCAGAACATTGTTAATTGTTGCAATAACAAACCTAAAATTTCAAGGACTTTCAGTGACAGATGTTTATTTTTCACTCATGGTTCGTTCATGACTGGCCCTCAGAAGCTCAGCTGTACACCTTCTTTATTTCAGGACTTAGGCTGAAGGAGCAGTGCTTCATGGTCCATGCCTGTCTCATGGTACAGAGAAGAGACCACATAATGCTATAAATCCTAAAACTTCTCCTCTGAAGTGCACATGTTACTTGCATTCATGGTTTATTGACCACACACAGTCACATGGCCAAGCGTGAGGTCTGTGGTGGGCGGAGGGGTGAGATCAGCAGTGATGTGTTGGAGCCGGCCCATATAGGTTCATGGGCACTGATGGTGCACATCTCTTCCTGTCACTGCATTTAGTGGCATCATCTTGACCATAACAAATGTTCAATGTGCCTATGGTCATATTTACTATTTATTTTTTGTTTCTGTTTTTCTTTTTCCACCCATCCCAGCTTCTAGCTGTGGTCATATTGATCTTACTAATTCATAGAAATCCTGGATTCTGTAAAGTGATCTTATATTTCAGGTTCTGTAATGTAAGTGAAGTTTATCATGCACATTGTAAAGCAAACAAAATATGATCTCATATGGCATTATCCAGATTTCTTGCCAGGACTAGTTTATGGTTCACAGGATCTTTTAAAGAACACCTTGTTGCTTTTTTTTTAATTATTATTCAGTCTCCTTTGTCCAAGAAAGGAGAGAATTTTACCCCTTTGACTTGTCCTCCAAATAAGTTTCCTTCAAGGTCCTAGTCTTCTGAATATTTTCTGTACCCTCCCAGGGTAATCTTATTCACACCATGGATTAATTACTGCACATAGATTTGATGACTCTCTTTCGAAATTTTCCCTATTGCTAACTTCGTTACTGGACTTCAGACATGTAAGTTCAATCTGGACATCACTGCCGTGTCCCACAGGCATCTCAGATTCAATCAGAACTCAGCCCTTTGCACCTCGTCTCTCTTACCAGTCTTTCTGCCTCTAATATTGTTTCTCTCTTCCTTCTGCTCCCCTGTCCCCATTATTGTCCAACACACTGTGGCAAGCGTAATCTTTCTGATACTCAAAAATCAGCCTGTCTTATGTTTTGCTGCTGCCTGTCTTCTTACTCTTTATATTCTAGCAGTATCATGCTCCACTTCCCTGAATGTCCCATGTTTACCCATGTTTTTGCATGTGCTCTTATTTCCTTCTGTATGGAATACCCTCTCCCTCTCTGACTATGCAAGGAAAACATCCCCCGAGGCTTGGTTCAGGCATCATCTCCTTTGTGAGTCCTCCCTCCGACTCAGACATGGTCAGCCCTCCTTCCTGCGTTCACTCTCTGCTTTGCATGTACCTCCACCATAGTACTTAGCTTTTCTCAGTCTGCCCATTCTCTGCATGTCTGTCTCCCCTGTGGACCAGACTCCTCCGGAGCAATGAGCTATGCCTTGTCTCTGCATCCTGGACTTAATATCTGGCACCTGCTAGGTACTTCATAAATATTTGATGAGGGAGCAAATGAACAAAGAAAATCATACTCAGAATCTATGTTCATAGCAAAAGTATTTTTGCATAATAAAGAAGAAGCAGCTAATTAAAACTACAACAGAAAGCATTTCTCCCACATCAGAAGGCTCCCTGTGAGCAGAGTAGGGAGAAGTGGATGACTCTCAGCCATTTCCCACAACACCCCAGTTTTATAGAGGCTAGCGTTCACATTGGTCCTGGCGTGATCAACAGCCTGATGAACCCTGACAAGACTAAGATAAACTACTTGTCCTCCAGTAGAATAAATATTTCAAATAAAGTCAACCCAAGAAAGTCAGGCCAAACAGCTATTGATTGCTAAAAGCCTGAACTCAAGCCCAATGAATATTCCAAAGTTCACCTCCATGCTGCTTGCCTAAATGGTGATCAATATGCAATTACTGCCCCCTCTAAACGTGTCTTACACTGCCTACCTGAAGAAGGGTTTTGCTTTTAATACCTTTTGCTTGTTGAATTTGCTTAGGCAGGAAAAAAGAGAGGCTTGGCTAAGCCAGAGTCTTTTGAATTGTATTTCAGACAGTTCTGTGTTATTTGTGAAATGGTTTGAGCGTATGCTGAGTGGTAACTGAAGGTGCCCTATTCTATGACCGCCATTCATTCTCAGAGGCCTTTTCCTGAGTGACTAAACAATACAGATATTGTATCTCAATTTCCTAAATTTTGCTCACATGATTATCTGCCCTAGTCATGACCTTTATAAATTCAAGCTTGTAAGATGCTAAAGTCCAGCTGCACTGAAAACAAGTTTCTGTTAGAATTTTCATCTTAATACAAAAAATCCCTTCCCACTGAGTTCGGAGCCTTGTTTACCTGGCTCCTGATACTTAAGATTTCATATTTCTCTCAAATAGGCCTTTTTCATACCATTGCCGTAGTTAGAACCTCTGGTCATTTCTCATTTTTGTTGTTGCCGGAATCTACTAGCTGTCCTCCCTTACCCCCAAGCGCTGTCATTCCCGTCCCTTCTTCCCACTGCTGCCAGATTAAGCCTTCTGAAATGTGTCTGTCCAGGGCCCTCCCTTGTCTGAAATTCTCGTGCCCTCTCAGCATGTGCAGGATGGAGCCTGGGTTCCCTGTGGAGCCTGTCATGAGCATGTTCCTCACAGCCTCTCCTCAGTCGTCGTGCACCGCTGGCCATTCGGAACTACCTCTCGTTCCCTGGCGGGCACGCTCCTACGCTCTGCACACACCTTTGCAGGTGCTGTACACCCACCACTGCCACCAGTGTTGTCGCTCTTCCGTCTCTGCCTGGCAATACTCATTCCTTAGACTCAGTGCAGAAGTCACCTGCCATTTGACACCTTCAGGACTTCTCCCAGATAAGGCAAATTATCTCCTCTTCTCACTACCTTGGACTTGATTTCCATTGCTTCAGGCTTTTGAAATCATAGTTTTTGTTTACCCCTTCTTAAATTGCTTAAAGACAAGGGCCATACAATTCCTAGCTGAGTATAATGCCGGCTGCATAAAGACATATGCTCAATGGTATATGCCTTCTTTTTCTTTGAAACTCAATAGTTGGATTGAAGGTCATTTGTAAGTATCTTTGGATTGTTTTGATTGAGCCACAAGGGAAGTGAAGATAGGAATAGGTTAGCATGAAGTAGGACGGCAGCTCTCTCTGTTTGCCCAGGATTGAGGAGTCCTGGGATGTCGCCGCTCTCCTTTCCTCCACGATTGGGACCCAGTCCTGGCTGGCTAGTCTGACCCAGGATAGCACTCTTTGTGACCAGTAGCACTTTAATAGTGCAGCGTTTTAATAGTGTTGTGTCTACAAAAGACTGTCCAAAGGGGATATTATTTCTGATTCCTTTTCTTTGGCTTTCACATGGGAAATTGCATGAAGGCTCCGGGTTATTACCCCATTTTTTTTTTTTTTTTTTTTTTTTAGACGGAATCTCACTTTGTCGCCTAGGCTGGAGTGCAGTGACGCTGTCTCAGCTCACTCCAACTTCTGCCTCACAGTTCAAGCAATTCTCCTGCCTCAGCCTCCCAAGTAGCTGGGATTACAGGCGCCCACCACCACACCTGGCTAATTTTTGTACTACCCCATTTTTTATGAGTCTTGCTTTCTTTGCAAGACCAGTCACCTCCCTTCAGCTGTTTAATTCTCCTTTATCTTTGGTCTCCTCATCACCATTGGCTTTTCTTAAAATAGTAATTGAAAAAAATCTTGACCTGCCTTCCCTCTCAAGCTGATGGGGTTCCTCCTCCAGGATTTACTAAGGCATAACCTATACTCACCCCTCTTATTTTCTCACCTCCTTTTACTTTTCAACCCACTTCTGCCCTACCTCTGCTTTCTGGAAGGTTGCTAGTTGCTTCCTGATAGTGGAATCTGGTCATCTTTTCTTTTTTTTATATATTTATTTTTATTTTTTTAGAGACGGGGTTTCACTATGTTGGCCAGGCTGGTCTCGAACTCCTGACCTCAAGTGATCTGCCCACCTCGGCCTCCCAAAGTGTTGGTATTACAGGTGTGAGCCACCGTGCCCAGCTGGTGGTCTTTTCTTTTGCTTTTTGACAGACTGGAATCTCTTCAGAAACTGTCTCCTTCCTCTGACCAAAGTATTCCCCGTTGTGTGCCCACTCAACTTATTCTTATGTTACCTACTTATTTGTTCGTTTATTTTAAATATTCACATATGTATTATTCTTTCCCCACAATCTCCCAAATACATGTAATCTGTCGCTCTCACTGTAATGTAACACATGACAGTCTCAGAACCAACATGTTGAATTGCATCTCCTCTACTTCTGGAATCACTTCCTCACTTGGATGCCTTCTCATGGCCTTCCATGCAGCCCACGTTTCCCTCCCTGATTGAAGCTGGGAACACTCTGCTCCTTGGTCTGCCTCAAACACAGTCTCCCGTCTGCAGCTCATTTCTATTTCAGGACCTCTGTGCTTGCTGTTCCTCTGCCTTCAATGTTGTCTTGCCCCTAAAATTACATGACTGATTCATCTTATCACTCAGTTCTCAACACAGTGTTACTCCTTAGGAGGCTCTCCTAAATAACCGAATCTAAGAGATCCACGAGTCATTCTTTCACATGGCATTGTTTTATTTCTTTGACACTAACCGTTATCAGGTGTCTTGATTTCTCTTTGTCTCCTGCAGTGAGAACGTAAACTGCTTGAAAACTGGGACCCAGTCTTTCCCAGTCACATGAGAGATATCCAGTAAATATTTGTAGGTTGAGTAAACACATGGGGAAAAATTATATGCTGATTTACTTTTCTCTGATCCTTTCATATTACTTTGGTCTCCCCAGATTTAGCTTTTTATTTTTGGAAGCAGAACCCATTTTTTACTCTTTTCTCTTGTGCCTACCACAATACTAAGTAGGTGCCCAGTAAATATTGCCTATTGGTTTGGTTGGTTTATTTACCAGCTGTAGCAAGATAGGAAATGACTGACTTGCTCCTCTCGACTTCAGAGTATTTTAAAAAATAATTGAAGATCATAGAAAAATCATACTCCCTAGGGAAGTATCTGCAAGAACAGCAGCCAGTGGCACTAGTATTCTATGACCTTTCACTTCAAGAGGGAAACATCACCTTTTTTTTTTTTTCATGATAATAGCTTATCTTTTTAAATTCTACATGTTCAGTATGGAAAAACAAGACACTGAAAAAGGGAAAATAAGATGCAGAAAAAGCATTTGACAAAATCCAACATTGTTTTATACCAATAGTTCAACTAGGAATCGAAGAGAACTTCTGCAACCATTGATAAAGATCTTCTACAAAAAAACCCAGAGCTAACATCATACTTGATGGTGAAAGAGGAGATGCTTTCCCCCTAAGATCAGCAACAAGACAAGGATGTTCACCCTCGTCACTGCTATTGGGCCTTGTACTGGAGGTTCTAGCCAGGACAGTTAGGCAATACAATGAAATAAAAGGCATCTAAATTAGAAAGGAAGAAGTAAACTATCTATTTGCAGATAACATACTGCATAGAGAAAATCCTAAGGAATCTACTAAAAGATTACTAGAACTAGCAAACGAGTTTAGCAAGGTTGCAAGAAATAAAACCAGTTGTATTTCTGTAGGCTTGCAGTGAGCAATCCCAAAATGAAACTAAGGAAACAATGTTTATAGAAGCGTTGTTCATAATAGCCAAAGGGTGGAAACAAACCAAGTGTCCCTCAGCTGATAAATGGACAGACTGTGGCATGTGTTATTCGGCAATAAGAAGTAATAAAGTACTGACACATGCTACAACGTGGATGAACCTTGAAAACAGTATGCCAAGTGAAAGAGGCTAGTCATAAGAGAACACATACTATATGGTAAACACTTACATGAAGAGTCTAGAAAAGGCAAATCTAAAAGACAGTGGAGCTCAGTGGTTGCTTAGGGCTGGGATGGGATGAAGAAGGCAGTGGGTGATAGCTAAAGAGTATGTGGTTTCTTCTCTGGATAATGAAAATGTTTTATAGTTGTGGTGGTAACTGACATATCTGTGAATATACTAAAACCCATTGACTTGTACATTTTAAAGGGTGGGACTTGTATAGTATGTGAATTGTCTCAATAAATCTGTTAAAGAAAAAAGAATAACAAAATGTCTATAATCTCAACACCCTGAAATAATCTCCTAGAATTTTAATGTCTTTCTTTCTAGTCATTTTTAATGTGTGTTTTTCATGTGTAATTGTGGTAATGCTTCATAAAGAATTTTGAGTATTGCCTTTTGTGTTTATCATTCGGACCATGAGAATTTGTCCACCGTATTATAGACATCTTGCCCTAATTGTTAACAAGTATGTTATATTTTCATTTAGATATATAACGAGTACTGCAATGAATACACTTTTTTTTTTTAAGCACTAGAACTTCCCTATGAAATACCTTATCTGAAACCTCTTTTGTTCACAGAGAAAAGAAGATCTCCCGGAGCAGTGCCCTGAAAGTGCTGGACCATGCCATGATTGGCCCTGAAGGCACAGACAACTGCCACAAGTTTGTTGACATTCTTGGCTTACGAACCATCTTTCCCCTTTTTATGAAATCTCCCAGGAAGATCAAGAAAGTGGGAACCACTGAGAAGGAACACGAAGGTAGGATTCACTGGCGGAGTCAGCCTAATTTAGGTACATTAGGAGAAACAGGAAAGGCTCTGATGTGTTTGGGGAGTAGAAAGAAAGAGTGCTGCCTTTTTTTCCTCTTCTATCTTCTATTTTTCATGAATGAGAAAGAGACCCCAGGTCACTGATAGCCTTTGTTGCAGCAGTTCTCTGCGTGTTTGAATCCTGGTGGTTCCATTTCCTTCTGGACTGTTAATAAGTCTGTGTGTGAGGGTTTTGTTTTCTTCACTATAATTTGTAGCGAGGTGTCTCTCTGATGGAAGACCCTTTTGAAAAGAGTAATGAGGTGGCAACACATGTCACCTCCAGAGTGGTGCTTTCATGTATTTCTGTACTAAAGTATGATTCAGCCAACATCAGGAATTGCCGAAATAAACTATTTACAGCCCGGATTCCCCTTTTTATGTTTCTCCTCCCTGATGGTGCATACTCCCAGCAAAATGCTGCCATGAATCGTGACACTGTAACCAGAGTAGTTACTGCTAGGCCAGTCTCTTCTGCTGTTGTCTAGTGGCCTGCTGCAGCCCTCCCCCCAATATATAGCCACAGTGCAATCTGGAAGGCCAGGGATTTATGATCATTGACAGTTGTGCTGGAGGCTGGCAGACGCTTCCACCAGGGAATTTACATGGTTGGATGGTGATTTTAAAGTGTGGGTGGCAGGCGGAGGGGAGCGAGGAGGCAGAGAGGGGGAAGGCTGAGCCGACTAGCTCATTTGGTTGTCTTCTTAGAAGCAGCATTCGTCCCATGGTTCAGGTGGCTTTTTGTCAGTGCTTGGTAGAATTAGCATGGGTATCTGCAGGGTCTTTTGCATTCCTCACCCTCATAGATGAAAGCTTGGGAACTCCCACCTCTCTGTCTTCCAATTAACTTGGCTTAGTCTCTCCCAACTTGGAGTGGCGACAGGGAAGGTGGTGTGACCCGTCTTCAGTGGCTACCTTCAGTGATATCTTCTCTGATCAAATCAACTCTCCAGAGACAACAGGAAATCTGACTGGAACAGAGGAGGAACTGACCTTGCAGATACTGTGGCCTAGAGACCTGAGAACAAGTAGAGACTCCAGTTTAACTCATTTTGACCAGACACTTCTGTAAATATGTTAACCCCATGCTAGATTTTCCCCACTGAAAATTTGGCAGCATGAGTCCCTGGGAGAGGGAATAGGGGCAGGTCTTGGGGATCTAGGAGATAAACTTCAGACAGTCACCATTCATTGAAAGCTTGCCACCTTCCTGGCCCGGCTGCACTATTTGCTATCATATTTAAAACTCATTACCTGTGAAGTACTGGTGGCATCCTTACCTTATTTGTTTTTAGGGGAGATTAACCAAGAAAGCAACCAAGCTGTGGCTTCTACAACTAACTAACTGTGTGACTGTGGCACCTTTGCTTAACTTCCCTGCACTGCACTTTCCTTTCTAGTCTGTAAGATGAGGGAAGTAGTCTAGTGAACTAGAAGCTGTGATATCTGCGCCTTCGGATTCTAAGGCACAGGCCCTTGTTGTCAAGGTTGCCTGCGATCCAGAAAGCTCCTCAGGGTCTCTGCTGTGGCTGACCTGCTGGGTTCCACTGAAAAACCCGAGGCTGCATGTTGAGTGTGCTGGAAGAGAGTGTGAAGGAAAACAGCCCTTAGCAGGCTCCTGCTCTGTGTGCATGGCACTGAGAAGAGGAGGAAGTGACAGATTCAGTGAGCAGCTGCTTTTCTTCAGAAAAATGTGCCCAGTGGCGTGCTTACCAGTACATTTGCTTTGCAGTACCCGCATTAGGAATTTGATGACATTATGTTAGTGAGGGCAATGGCTTGGTAAGACGCCTCCTAGAAGGCATGTTTGGGCTGTAATGCTGGGGAGGATGAGCTCTGCATCCTGAGTGGACCAGCACTCAGAGAGCAGAGGTGAACCCCAAGTAGAAAGCACAGCCCTATACTCCTGCCGCCACCCCTACAAGCTGCTGCCATGCTGCAAACCAGCCTTCAGCCAGGAATGGCAGAGTAAGAATGGAGGCAGAGCAGAGCAGGCACATTGTGCAGGGTTTCTTTGTCCTGTCCTCCGGGTAAGACTGTGCTCTTGGTTGCCCTCTGTGTGCAGCCCTTCTCACGTAAGTGTGCCAGATTGGTGTGCTAAACTAGAGCACAGTGGCCCCAGACCATCAGGAATACTGGTGAGCATATCCAGCTCATTCCTGTCCCCGGGCTTCCACCATGCTCTTCACTCCATGAGCAGTGATTTTCTCTGACCTGTCTGCCTGGCTATCTTTTAGTCATCCTTGGTCCTTAGTTTTTCTTTCTTTTTTTTTTTGAGACAGAGTCTCACTCTGTTGCCCAGACTGGAGTGCCGTGGTGCGATCTCAGCTCGCTGCAGCCTCCGCTTCCCAGGTTCAAGCGACTCTCCTGCCTCAGCTTCCAGAGTAGCTGGGACTACAGGCGCCCACCACCACACCTGGTTAATTTTTGTATTTTTAGTAGAGATGAAGTTTCGCCATGTTGGCCAAGCTGGTCTCAAACTACTGACCTCAAGTGATCCACCCACCTTGGCCTCCCAAAGTGCTGGGATTATAGACATGAGCCACCGTGCCTGGCCTGGTCCTTAGTTTTGATGTCACTTTCTCAGGGAAGCATGTCATGAACTGCTAGACTAGGATAGAAGCTTCTGTTCAGTGGACTCTTGGTGTCAGAACTCTGTCTTCATAGCCCTTGAAATTATGGAACCAGTGGTCTTGTCGCCTCTAGGCCCCATTGCCTGGTTCCATGGTGCTTGGCATGTGGTAGATGCACAGTAAATGTTTCTTGACTGTGTGAATGAACAGCCATTTCCCTGAAAGACTGCTTGCTCATTGAGGACAAGCATGGGTTTGGGGCTTTCCTCAGAAACCTACAAGGTTGAAATCCATATAGTTGATTTTGATTCAGATTGATGGTTGTCAGTCTGTCATACACCTGGAGTGAATGGTCTTTCACCCAGCTTGTTTGGAAGCCAAGATGAGTGTGTTGTCAGCCCTAAGTTTTATTCTGTCACATTGGCCTGGAGATAATGGCAGAAGCCCCACTTTAGAGCCACACCCTTAAGAGCTTTGCTGTACACAGACCTTCCTTATAGGCGAGGCCACCCTATGACAAGCACCTGGGGCAGCCCAGCTCCCAGGTAAGCACTGAGGCCTGGGAATCAGCTCGCCAGTCCAGAAGCTCTAGAGAGCTACCCCACACTCTTCCCTTTCTTTCTTGTCAAGCTTCAGGGGCTTGTCACTGTTGTCCACAAGAGCACCAGGATGGCTAACTAGTAGAAAGGAGAGTTTTGTTGACAATATGAGTTTGTGAACTAGGAACAGACAGTCTGTGGCATGTACCAAAGGTGCCCTGTCTTCAAAAAGCGAAAGGGCGGCTTGGGTTTTAGGCCCCACAAGTTCTGTATTGGACAGTAGAGTCATGCACATTCAGCAGTTTTTTTGGGGAAAAGCTATACATATTTATGAAGGGAGGCAAGTACATGCACAGTGGGCAAACACATCCGTGTTCCCTCTGGGGCATGGTTTTAGCATTAAAATGAGACCGGATTTGGCTCTTTATGCCAAAAGGTGAACTATAAGACACAAGTTTGTATACGGTCTCCCTGAGCTGATTGAAACTGGCTGGAAGTCTGCAGTTGCTTATCGGAAAAGAATGTTTGCAAGGCCAGTCCTCTCTCCAATCAGACTTAAGAGGGGTCTGATAATTTGCCTGATATTCTTAGGGAGTTTCTCAGGAGTATGTTTTGTGTATGTAGCCATGGGAATTCAGGAAGTTGCTATGCCAGCTGAGCCCTGAACCCTCCACCTGTAGGAAACCTTAGGGTCCATCTTAGTTGATAAAGGGGTATCTGTTTTGGTCTCTCAGATGATGTCACACATCCCGGTTTGCCTCTTGAAGGCCATCCTGGTCCAATCTTAGCCCCTGTCACCTCTTAGGGCCTCCCTTGACTCCCAAAGTCGCAGTACAGCCTGATGTGGCACAGACGGATCTGCTGCTTATCAGCTGTGCCATCTTGGGCAAATTCCTAAGCTCCCTGGACCGCACTTGCCACATCTGTAAAATAATGAGGCTAGAATCACCATGAAGGGTGTTTGCGAGAGTCAGATGAGATGACATGTACATGCTTAGCATAGGCCCCAGAATAAAGCAGGCACTAAGAGACCTTAAACTGCCTCCACTTCTGCCCACCCTGGCTTTAGTCACATATACCGATGGGGGTGGCCAGGCAGAGAGAATGCCCACACCTCTGCTGTGGGAGGGCCAGGAGGGTAGGTTGGTTTTACTGGCCTGTGGTCTAATTGCTTCGTGATAACTGTGGGCAAATGGGCAAATTCGTTCTTGATGGGAATGTCAGGAGTCATGCTATGCTAAGTAGTGAGTGACATAAAAACAGCTGTGTTCCCAAGCCAGCAGAAGGGCTTGAAAAAAGTGAACTTGTAGATTAAGGTGACTCTAAAGGAGGGGAGTAAAACCAAACTGCCCTTGTAACCTAGAATGCTGGTAATTTAGTTCCTCTTTTGTGACTTGGGGTGGGGAAGGGAAAGAATTATTATAATTGAAATCCATTCAGGTTTGCATAATAAAACCTTCAGAAATAGATCAGGGGAGGCACTAAGCTTGTGGAATGGATTGGAAAGAAATGATTTGCCCTTGGGTTCAATAGCATGATTGGCTGCCTCCTTGGTTTTAAAAGAATAGCACGGTATATATTGTCTCCTTGGTATTCGCTGCTTCAGAATAGGAGGGAAGAAGAAAAGAGGTGGGATCCAGAAATGGCATCTGACCTTTACGTCTTGTCTCTTTTTAAAATTCTTATTAAAATAGGTCCAGTTTTCCTTGTATTGCTTCATTAGGTATGTGAGTTATTGAGCTTGTAGCAGTTCTAGTTAATTGCGCTGTTTTAACACAGTTCCCCTGGAGGCTGTTAAAAGCTTTAAGCGGGTGAGCTACCGAGCAGCGTGTAGGTGTGTGGTGTGCATGCTAGGTATATACACGCATTTTTACCTTTTCAGCAGTGACAGCAGTTGATAACAGGTCAGTGCTTTAAAGAATACTTTTCTGTCATCAGCAAAGAATTGTAAGTGATTCAGCTGGACTCCACATGTCAGGAAGCATACAGCTGCCATGTGTATCTTCCTAACAGCGAGGAAGTCAGATCAGAGCTCCCACGCCACCTCCTAGGGTTAGAAGAAGGAAATGGCAAAACCTTTCCTGCAGTCAGAAAATAAGAGAATTTAGCCAACACAGACAAAAAGAAACATTTTTAAAAGTCTTCGTGGTGGGCTATAATGACATGGCGTTGTTTGAGGCCAACTTTTATTGGGGCTCCTGCTAGGTTCAAAGTATAACAAAGACCTAGTATGTGACAGGTCCAGTGGGGACAAGGAACAGAACACAGTGCTGGTCCTGGGTGAGGCTGCTCTTCCTAGTATTCCATCTCCCGATCCCTTTCCTCTGCCTGTCCCTCAAGCATTTGTTTTTGAATGGATTGGCAGTGTCTTCCCCTATTTCTCTCTTTTTTCTTCCATGCATTCTCCTTGGGTAATCTCATCTACTCCTGCAGCTTTACCCTTCATCTGTCTGCCATTAACTCACAAATCTTCAACTCGCTCCCAAGCTCTGGGCTAATAATCAGCAGATAGCACCAGAACTTCAAACTCAGCTTGTTCAAAGCCATATCCATTCCTTCACTGCTGCCGTCTTTTCTGCTTTCCTGTCCTGGTAAATGGCACCAGCCTCCTCGCCACCACCCACTGTAGAAATCAACATACCATCCTTAACTCTAATATTCCACACGTGAAATTGATCATCAGTCCATGAATTCATCTTAGAATATCTCTTGAACCAGTCTTTTTCATTGCTTTTTCATTGAGTCTTTGCGTCATCACCTCTCCTGAACTTGACTGCAACCTTAGTAAGTCTCTCTGCTTTAGTCTTCCAATTCTCCTGTTCTCTCAAAGTTACCACCCAGGTAGGAGAGACATTCCCAGCCCTCAACAAATTTACAGTTTGAAGAAGGAGGAAAATAGACATGGGGGGGAAGCAATTTTATAAATATTTACCACAAAACTTTATTGCAATTACAGAGACATACTAGACAAGAATATTTCATTGTTAAAGGAAACACAAGAACAGAAATGCTTACAGAGGAAGACACTTCTGGTGGGAGGGAGATGACGTTACAGACTGAAACAAAGAGCATTAGAATTTCACCCAGCACGGTCATTTGTTATTCCCCGCATTCAGCACCTGCAGGAGTGTCTTTACACATCTGATCATGTTTGAGCCTTACAGCAGCCCTCCAAGCATGGTGTTATTTTTCATTCTGAAGATGGGGTAATTGTCAGACTCACTGAAATCATGGCTTCAGGTCATACAGTGGGTAAGTGGCTACATTGGGAGTCAGACTCCTCCTCCGCTCCTGATCACAAATGTCACACTCATTTCACAAAGTCATTGCCATTGGTGTTTGCTGTCATGGGTCCAGTCTAGCTACTCTTCTCTTAATTGCTGATAGTCAAGAGTCCTTGATTAGAAGACCTTGGTGCTTTGACAAGTCATCATAGTGGTAGAGACTCTTATCTTTTCAAATTACAGATGTTATTAGGGGCAGATGGCAAAATAACTTGATGAAATTGTTGTTTGGCATTTTTACTGCCTATCTAATTCTGCCTGTCATAGTGCCTGGTGCATGGTAGATGCTCAGTAAATATTGAGTGAATGAATAAATGAATTTATTTAACACCTTTGTATCGTGTACTGGCTGTAATCAACATGAGACACATGGTGGTACTTAAGGGCACTGTGGAAGTCGGAGTGTTGTTAATGAGTGTACCAATTTATGGTTCTACCGTCAGGCTGCTTAGCAGCTGTCCTGTAGTAATTTTCAATACATTTTTTTTATCTTTAAGATCAGAATTAATACGTACCTTCTTGGGTTAAAATTAAGTGAAGTGACTTATGCAAATCTAACACAATGTCGGGGGTGTCTTAGTCTATTTTGTGTTGCTGTAACAGAATACCTAAGACTGAGTAATGTATAAAGAAAAGTAGTTCATTTGGCTCACAATTCTGGAGGCTAGGAAGTCCAAGATCAGGCAGCCCATCTGGTAAGGGCCACATGTTGCGTCAGCTCACAGTGAAAGGCAAAAAGGGAAATGATTGTGTGCAAAGAGCAAGCATAAGAGACAGCCTTGCTTTATATCAACCTTCTCACGGTAACTAATCTAGGCCAGCAAGAGCAAGAACTCATTCATTCCCAGCAGACTACATTAATCCCTTTGTGAGGGTGGATCTCGCATGACCCAGATGCCTTTTAAAGGTCTCACCACCTCTCAACACCATTACCATGACAGTTAAATTTCAACATGAGTTTTGGTGGGGATAAACCACATCCAGACCATAACGGGTGGATTGATAAATGTTTGTTTAGATCATTTATTACTGACTGCAGACATCACACTATAATAAATGTTCCATTAGTGGTTGAAGAACCCCAGAGAAAGGAGTATCCAAAGGGCTTCTGGGAAGGCTTAAGAGATGAGATAATATTTGAATACTCTGAAGGATAAATAGTATTTCATTCTTGTGCCAGTGAAGGAAATGGCAGAGGAGACAGTGGGCACAAGGCATTTGTAGGTAGTTATTGTGATATGGATGGTGAAGAACATGGGCTTTGGATTAAGACAGGACTTAGTTGGTGTCCTGGTCCTGTCATTTACTGGCTGTGCGACTTTGGGAAAGTTGCCTAACCTCTCTGAGCCTGTAATTTCTTCTGTTGTAAAATTCAGATACTCTTAGGATCTATCTCGTAAGGGTGACAAGTGAAGATTAAATGAAATAATACAGATCAAGTTCTTAGCATAGACCCTGTGTCGTTAGTATTAGTGGCTGGAGTGAGGATGGGTTTCTAGTTCATATTCCTCCTCCTTCTATGTTGGTAATGTTAAAAGTACTTGCCAGAAGAAATTCTTTTCCTTCCTGAATCTACCAATCCTAGAGGTGGGCTGTAAATGTGCCAGTTCTATGTGGAATACAAGTAAAAATCTTCCCAGATAGGATATGCAAAGGAATCTCGGTCCATATTTCTCCTCTGTCCAACCTATAAACAGAGGATTCAGAGTCTGCCCCCACCACCCCTATGCCCGTACTCGTATTCTCCAAGCTTGACAATCAGAGTTGGTTATAGTGGTCAGAACAACGAGCCAGTGAAGAGTGAACAGTATTTAATTTTAAGAATGGCATTAAGCCATGTGCTAGCAGCAGTTTATGTTAAATAAGGATGAAAATGTCTTGCTGTTATTTTTTGTTGCTATTTGAAAACCTTATAATTGAATAGTTTCTGGATCAATTCCTTTTCTTTCCCTCCAGCTGCTTGTCTTATTCCTGACCACGGATGACAAAATGCAGGGATGCTGAAATAAACAATGTGTTTGGATTTGGGGTTCCTTTCATCAGGCTTGAGGGGATGATTTTGAGTGGTGCACATCTGGTTTGTTAACTGGTTCAAGTCTTATTACGGATTTACCCACAGGTCTTTCCCAAGTAGAGCACAGCATAGCTGTTTGCCATTGAAGAAGACAGTGAGACAGGATGAATTTGCCATTCTGGAAGCAACTCTTCCCTTTCAAGGGAGTGGGGAAAACATTAATGGTCACCTCACATTTATTGGGCATCTATCTACTAAGCCTCAGGGCTTTACAGGTGTTCATCAGTACCTTTATGAAGTAGGCATTTCTGTCTTCTTTTTACAAGTGAGTATCAGACAGTGTCAGTTACCAAAATACCACATTAGTAACAGAGCAAAATTTGAGCTTAGGTCTACTTCTAAAGCTTCTTCCAACACCAGGGTGGCTCCAGTGGTCTTCTTGGTTGGTGATACAGAGGTAGCACAGAGTCATGGAAGGCAGATTGCTTTTGTAGGCACATAGGCCCGATTTCAAACCCAGCTTGATCTGCAAGCTAGCTGGTGGCCTTGGGCAAGTTATTTCTTCTCTCTGGACCTTGAATTCCCTCTTCAGTCAAATAAGCCTGATAAAACCTTTCTTAGAATGTTTTGTGACGAATAATGATTATGAGTGTCTGACATAGTCTCTAGCAGGTCAGCATTCAATATAGTGATATGGTTATTGCACATTTGCCGTCTTTCAAAAATAGAATGGGTTCCTACCTCTTCCAGTTTCATGTTTACGTGTAGGATGCAAACCTCTTTCCTTTTGTGGGTGTGAAGCCCAGCTGTGACCTGGGACTTTATATGTGGACAGGCTGGGTCATAGCAGGAGCTTCCTGGGAAATGGGACAGCCACTGTTTTTCATGATGGCATATTACCCTGATCCCTCAGTCATGACCCTCGTTATGCTAGCCCTTTTAAAATTCATTGCTTCTTCAGATAGGTACCAGACTCTTCTGTTTCAGTTTGAAGCTCCCATTCTAGACTGCCCTTGCCGAGGGTCTATTTCTATGGCTAGATGCCTCAAAGGTAGGTCAGTGAGGCTTTATTCATTCTTGTATTAAACAAACCACTAGTCCCTGCTTTGTGTCAGACTTGGTGCTCACACAGCCCAGCTAGAGAGACATAGAAACCGGCATTTCTATTGTGAGGTAAAAATGTAAGGTGAATGAGCTGACAGCTCAGCTAGGGAGACAGACACAGAAACCTGCATTTATGTTACAAGGTAAAGATGTGGAAGTAGGAGGCACTGTGAGAACACAGAGGAGGGCCTCCCCATTGTAGTGAGAGAACTGGTGATTAGAAACAGCGCTACCCTAGGAACATGGCCCCCTGAGCCAAACCTTTGGTAAAAGTTAGCCAGGTAAAGGAATGTCAATGGAAAAAGCAGCATGTATTTAAAAAAAGTTGGGAGAGACAAACTGCAGTGAGCCTTAAACCTAGCTGACCATCAGAATCATCTGGCATTTCACTGAAAATATTGGAGACATGTTCCCAGTTTCTGATTCCAGCAGCCTGTATAAGGTCAATGAATCTGTGTTTTCCCCAAGTTCCACAGGAGCATCCTCTGAGACCAGTCTGGTACCAGTCCTTGCTGAGGAGAGTATGGAGATTAGATAGTTAAGCAGAAGCCAGACCTGGAAGGACCTGTAGAGCTGTTGCAAGGATTGGGTTGTTTAATCTCTGGACAGTATTGAGGACAGCACTGGTGCCCTAGTACCTAGTAAGCATTCACTAGGTGTTAGTAGTCATTGCCGTTAGGCTAGTTATTTTAACTATGCTGTGCTAACAGAGGACTGTCCTGAAGTTTTACAGGTCATAGGAATAGTACTAATTTTAGTTATTTTGACTGTTTCAGCTAATTAGCCCAAATTCAGTTTTGATATTGAGGGCTTGGTCGGGGAGGACAAAGGAGAAACATTTATCACCCGTTTTTCTTTTGTGTTTTTCACTGAGCCAGGTAGAAACTTAGCTCTTTAGGGGCTGCATTACCAGAATTCTTCTTTTAGAAATAGAATTTTCCATTGATGCTTTGTTATTGTGTCAGTATGACTCTGTTTTTATTTATAATCTTGATGAAATTTTATAGAAATAGTGTAGGGTGTAGTATATCTCTTTTATAGATAAAAACAAATGCTAGCAATGTGGAAACACAAGTAGAGAAATAGCCAGATGTCTTTAGTTATTTCTCCTTTTGTAGGTGGTGCCAAATTGGGGAAATAACTTAGGAACCAGGCAGTAATTAAGTATGGGCTCTGGTTTATTAAAATTGAACACTTAATCTTTACTGGGATATGCTTCCTAATGTTGCCATTTGGGGGCTTTTTTTGTTCATAGTCCGCTAATAGGCTTTTAAATATATTAGCTCATTTCACCTAATCCTCACAATAACCCTGTGAGCAGTGTATTATTACCCATGCCTTATAGATAAGAACACAAAGGCCCAGATAGTTTGTCATTTTCTGAAGGTCATACAGCTAGTACCTCGCCTTCCTAGGAACTAAACCTAGGATTTTCCTGCAGCTTCCAAAAACTGAATCACAAGGAGTGCTCTTCTGTTTTTGGTTTTAGTTTTTTAAATCATCAATTAAGGTTGCTAACCTGTAGTGGGACTAATTTAAACTGTTCAGTGTCTTTTCTCTTCAGTTTCTTTAAGCTGTCTGTAGTCCTGGCTCCAGTGCTGCGTGAATAACCTTCATGTCTCAATCCCAAACGTTTTGCCCTCCCTCACTTTGTTTGCTTCTTCTTGGCCTTCAGACCTTAAGATATCTCTACCCCCTGTATCCACTCTCCACACTGCCGTCCATACCTGATGCCCAGCACTGCTCAACCTTCAGTTTCTGTTCCTAACCATTCCCTGCCTGGCTACCTTGCAAAGTTGCATGCCTTTAGGTAAATGTTTCCCTTAGCATTCCAGCCTTTCCCCCAATTGGCCTCCTCTTAAGAATGAGACATAAATCTGTAGTTTCCACCCTGACTGATCAGTATCGCCTGAAGAGCTTTGACAAAATACATGTCCCTCCTCCAGCAATTCTGAGGACTGGGGCTCCAAGCATCTATATTTTTTAAAAGCCCCAGATCCTTCTATAAAATAAGAATAATGAAAGAGAAAAGGGTGGGAGGGTGGCAGCTCTGGATTCTGTTGCCCGGCTAGTGTTGAGAGCCACTGGCCAGAATTCTCACAGCACAAGCCTTGGTAAGCACCCCTTTTACTTTCTCTCTGTGCCACTAGAAGATTGTTGACATGATGGGTCTTTGGGGAAGGCGTGTTAAACACAGCTTTGTTGCTTTATCTGAGTATGAATAGAATAAACTAATGTAGAAAATTTTAAAATTGTGAAAAAAGATGAAGGTAAAGTAAAATCACCCCTAATCCTACCACCCAGAGTTAATTACTGACAACATCATGGACGCCATCCATTCAAACACCATGTTAGGGACAGAGTGTGTGTGTGCGTGTAATTTTGTATAAATGGAATCAGATGGATATACTGTTTTTACTCGCTGCACCTTGGGCATTTTTTAGCAGGGGTGGGCCTTTTACAGTTAGGAGCTAGACTCTATATTTTTAGAAGGCAGGATAAATTTCAGGTAAAATGATTAGGTTGTGGAGGTGATAGCAGTTTGGAGAGGTAAGCTGAGCTGGACTGGGCTTAGATGGTGACATTGGCTCTTCTTTTTTTTTTTTTTTTTTTTTTTTTGAGATGGAGTTCTGCTGTTGCAATGGCGCCATCTCTGCTCACTGCAACCTCTACCTCCCAGGTTCAAGCGAGTCTTCTGCCTCAGCCTCCCAAGTAGCTGGGACTACAGGCATGTACCACCATGCCCGGATAATTTTTGTATTTTAATAGAGGCAGTGTTTCACTATGTTGGTCAGGCTGGTCTTGAACTCCTGACCTTAGATGATCCACCCACCTTGGCCTCCCAAAGTACAGGTATTGATCGACTTACGACCTATGCAACTTACAACCATTTGACTTTACGACCCACAATCGCTAGCCACGACTGCTCTGCGTCTGGCAGCGCAAACATTGCCCAGCTGGGCGTACGACAGTGCGGACCAGCTTCTGGCAGCACTACCATCTCCACGTGCACCATTTCAACTGTATATATAGCCTACTCAACTTACGACCAAATCGTGTTATGACTGGTCCCAATCGTGGTCGTAAGTCGAGCAGTAGCTGTACTGGGATTACAAGCGTGAGCCACCACACCTGGCCAACACTTGCTCTTCTAAGTGTTGTGAATGTGTTGCAACTTCAGGGTAGTAAGGCAATGAGTTGCAGACTGAAGCCTAATGCATCCAGTTTCATTTGGTTATAGCATAAGAGGGGAAGTGAAGATGCCTTTCACATGATATATATTTTTTAATGTGTGAATACTTGAATGTGTTAGACATGTTGGCATCTGACAGAAGATATAATGTGGAAGGGAGTAAACTGAAAATAAACTTGTATACATTTCACTGCTCATAAAGAATACAATTACGTGTGTGAGATGTTTGTTAGTGTCTACCTTCCTGGACTCTTGTAATATTGGATGTGATTTTTATATGCAGCAGCCTGCAGGTTGCTGGGGAAATGCTCTGTGTATTTAATCATCTTGCAGTCTTACTTGTTTGTTTTTTTTATGGTAAGAAAATGTTGTTGGCTTGCTTTTGTAGCCAGATTGATTTTGCTTGTGGGTGTCCAGATGCTGATGAGCTGTAATTAGCATAAGAAGGAGGTTGAAAAGATGTTGAACATTGTTTCCAGGTAGCCAAACAAAGGATCCCCAAACAGAAATTATTCTCAAGTATCAGATTCAGGAGAAGCAGCCCTTTTCTCTTTGAGGAGCAGTCTATTAAAGGATGCTTATGTTAGGCTGGGTAGGTCACCACTGCGGATGGGGCTGTAGAAAACTTGCTGGGAACTGGTCCTGGGGGTGATTTTCTGCTGCAGAACATCTCTCTTTGTGAGAGGAGTAAATTTAAATCACTTGGGTAGTCCAGTAGAAAGTAGCCCTGGGCTGGGTTCAGAGGACTTGGGTTTGTGCTGCTATAACTCTTGTGCTTGGGCTCTGTGACTTGAGTGTCATTTGTTCTCTCTGAACCTTAGTTTCCTCACCTTTAAGATGGAGACAGTACTTCAGTTTGTGAGACTTGGATAAGATAATGTATGAGAAAGTGCTTCATGTACTATAAAATTACGCACACAAATGACAGGGTACTGTTGTGATGCGTATTACATTCATTGTTTTTTCTCTGTTACTTCTACATTCCTTATACTTTTTCTGAGTAACACTTTTCTTCATTGTCCCTGGCTCCAAAGTAGAAAGAAAATCATGGTTAATTTGGTCCCTATTTGCTGCAGGGTTATTATAAAATAAATTAAGCATGTCATTTTGATAATCACTTAAAAAAAAAAAAAGCCTTCAACTTT
>NW_022436973.1:5478561-5589025 GCF_009761245.1 Sapajus apella | reverse complement strand
TCACCGCAACCTCCGCCTCCTGGGTTCAGGCAATTCTCCTGCCTCAGCCTCCTGAGTAGCTGGGATTACAGGCACACGCCACCATGCCCAGCCAATTTTTTGTAGTTTTAGTAGAGACGGGGTCTCACCGTGTTGACCAGGATGGTCTCGATCTCTTGACCTCGTGATCCACCCGCCTCGGCCTCCCAAAGTGCTGGGATTACAGGCTTGAGCCACCGCACCCGGCGCCTTCAACTTTCTTAAAGGTATTGATTACTAATAAATCATTTCTATGTTAAGTATGCCTGCTAGCTGGCAAACTTCTGGAATAACACTGTTTGCTAGCCCAGTTAACAGGCTGATTTTCCTGATGACGTGTCATCATCTACTATAGATACTGATGATGGCAATAGTGTGATAGTGTCTCACATTATTGAGTATTTGCTGTGTTTCAGTGTATACATGATGTCATTATCTCTAACATCAAATCCGTGTGGGTTATCATTAGCCTGCTTTATTACTGAGAAAACAGCCCCAGAGAAGTTAAGTACGTTTTCAAATGCTGCAGACAGTTTAATGTCTGCTAGGACCCCCCTGCTGCCCCCAAAGCCCATGTTCTCTAGGAGACATTGGAAAACTAAGAAGTTAGATAAGGCTGGGCGCGGTGGCTCATGCCTGTAATCCCAGCACTTTGGGAGGCCGAGGCGGGCGGATCACGAGGTCAAGAGATTGAGACCGTCCTAGCCAATGTAGTGAAACCCCATCTCTACTAAAAATACAAAAATTAGCTGGGCATGGTGGCACGCGCATGTAGTCCCAGCTACTCGGGAGGCTGAGGCAGGAGAATTGCTTCAACCCGGGAGGCGGAGGTTGCAGTTAGCAGAGATCATCACGCCACTGCACTCCCGCCTGGAGTCTGGCTACAGAGTGAGAATATTTCTCACAAAAAAAAAAAAAAAAAAGAAGAAGAAAAAGTTAGATGAGTTTTAATCGCCAAGCCAACAATCTAGTAGCTTTCACTGTTTTAGAAATAAACTAGAAAGATTTATAATTCTGGCATGGCAAGGCAGGAAACCTCTATTACTAGGATTTTTTGTGTTTGGTCATGTGGGATGTGAACTTTTTAAAATGACTTTATTCTTAAATTTTGAAATAATGAACCATGCTATAATAAAGTTTTAAAAATATATTTCATACAGACTTAGATGTGTTTTTCTAAGCTACAAGCTTGGTGTGAGTCTCGGTAGCAGTGTGGTGTGAAGAATAGCCTTTTAGAAAATGCAGACGTGAGTTCAAATCCCAACTCGAACCAGCTGTGTAACCTTTGGCATGTTAATTACCTTCATTGATCCCAGATTCCTCGCTATAACCAAGCTTCTTAAAGTTTATATCACAGACGAATCACCTGGAGATCTTGTTAAGCTTCAGATGGTGCTTCAGTAGGTCTGGGGTGAGGCCTAACATTGTATATTTCTAACTAGCCTCCAGGTAACACTGAGGCTCCTGCTCCTCCTCCGGTCACACTTTAAGTAGCAAGAATCTATAAAATGGGATATTGATGCCTGCCTCACAAGTTTATTGTGGCATGTAGTAGATGCTTAACAAATGTAAGTCCTCTTCCTTTCTCCTCACCTACCTGGGAGTCTCTTGGGAATGGCCTTATTTAAGAAGTGGATCTGGAAGTATCTATTCCTAGCATGTCTTATCTCTGTCAAAAGTCCCCGATGACAGAAGGCATTTTGAAAGTAATGAGCTCAGGTTTAAGCTTTACGGTGGAAGAAGAAGCCCACATCTGAATCAGAGGCTCATCTTAAAGAGTTAGCCCAGAACTGGAGTCATTTAGGAAGTATCTGTGCAAACCTTTGTAAGGTGGCTCAAAGGAAACCTCAACTGAGTTCTTCCATGAGTTCATCATTCTTCAGCTCTTCACAGGGTATATGTTGAACACTTAATGATTCCAGGCAAGGGTTAGACCCTGGGAGACAAAGTGAACCCACCTGAGGCCCACCCTGAGGCACTTACTTTCTGTGGGGAGACAACATGCAAGTAAGGATCACAACACATGCATTAGAGGTTATGCAGTTGTAATTGGAAGCACTGAAGGAAGAAGGGGACTTCCGGTCAACTTTGGGAGATCCTCCAGTCTCGAAAGTAGGTAGGAATTTCCCAAGTGGACGAGAAAAGGAAAAGCTTTTAGGCCAGGGAATAGCGTATACAAAGGCACACAGAATGTGTAGGGACTCTGTAAAGGCGAGCATTCCAGGCTTGCAGTCTTGGGGTTTGACCGTAAGCTCAGTGAGCCAGACTCCTGTCTTTGTCAAGACTTAATAGGGGTAACCAGGCAAGCAGAGGACCTGGACCAGGACAGTCTTCTCCTAAATGGGTTAGATCATAATCCTGAAAGTTACAGTCCCAAATGCTGTAACCCTGAATGTTGAAATCCCTGAACTCTAAAATCCTGAAAATCAGAATTGCAAGAATCATAGAATAATTTCAAAAAGAGCAGCACTGGAGAAAATGAATGTGAATATATTATCCTAGGAGAGCTGTGTCCTAAAAGAAAAAAGTAGCAATTTATTGTGATACAAGACTTGAAAATATAGTCAATGATCGTGAAAGTAGACCACCTCTTATGGACCATCTCTGTGCAATTGCCCAGAATGTGTCTCTGTAATACACTTTTCATATGTCAAATCTTCATTCTGTTTTTTTGTTTTTTTTTTTTCTTTTTTAGGCTCACCCCACCACTATTTTAAATTGTTACCATTATTTCTTACAATTCATTTTGCTGTGAATTTTATCCTTGCATCATTTCCAATAGTGCAGGTGTAAATAGCATAGAGACTTCTAATTCATTTTATGCATTTTTTGCAAATTTGACTCCACTGAAGTGCATTGTCACATCACCACCTTTGTGCATGTGTGTATGTATGTATGTGGGTATGTAAAAATGTTGAAACTTCCTCCATAAATGAAGAGATGTCCTTTTTGTGTGTCTGCATTTGTTCAGGATAAAATTTCTCAAGATCTAGATTCTTTGGGTGACTGCATATATACAGTGGTGACCCATCATTGTTGATTGATCTCATTAAGACTTAGGTTACCCATCACAATATTTCAGATGACTGCAATTATAAAGCTGGGTGCACACAATCACCAATGCTAGTGCTATTCATCTGTGCATTTTCCCTTTTACTTACCTATATCATTTTAAATAGATTTTGTCTGCTCATAACTGTTATATGAGTGTTTATGCTTGCAAAACTACCTATGTTATTATTGCCTATTTTAATGTGGAAAGTGGGCTGTGAAGTATTCTGTCATGTGTTTATATGTTTCTCAAATAAACCCCCTTTTGAAATGTAAATAAGTATCTTTTAAAGAATTTTTTAAAGTATTTTTTCCAGAATTACATTTTTGGGATTTTAACATTCAGAATTATGATTGGCTTCCCTCCTATGCCAGCCTGAGCGGACCTCCTAGCCACAGTGTCATGGCTTTTGTATAAGCCTAAAACCTTTAGAACTGGAGAGTCCGGAAGGAGCTGCAGCCCACATATTGTTGTTCTCTTTGAGTGTCATCTGTAAATCTACTAAATTCATTTTATCTTTTAAGATCTTTTGTAGATACTTCTGTGTTGATCCTGGTTGGTCTCTTTAAGGCAAACCTTTCCATCTCTGCTTTGGAGTTTATTTAATGACATCAATCAGGAATAACATAATAACATAAGTACCTCTTGAATTTAATCTTCTTGCAGTTCATACCATCTCCACGAACCCTGCTCCCCTTAGTTCTTTTCTCAGATGACAACAACCTTCTTCTCCTATAACTGGCTTACTATTGGAATTCTTGCCCCTCTCCAGTTCATCCTGTGCTCCTTCTAGCATTCCAGAAGACAGAGATTGATATGGTTTGGCTCTGTGTCCCCACCCATATCTCATCTCAAATTGTAATTCCCACATATCCAGGAATGGACCTGGTGGGAGGTGATTGGATCATGGGGCCAGTTTCCCGCAGTCTGTTCTCGTGATAATGAGGGAGTTCCCACGAAATCTGATGGTTTGAAAGTGACAGTTTCCCGTACTCATTCCCTCTGTCTCTCCTGCAACCTTGTGAAGAAAGTGCTTGCTTCCCCTTCACCTTCTGCCATGATTGTAAGTTTCCTGAGGACTCTCCAGCCAGGCAGAGCTGTGAGTTAATTAAACGTCCTTTCTTTATAAATTACCCAGTATCAGGTAGTATCTTTATAGTAGTGTGAACATGAACTGATTACGCAAATGAACTGCTTCTGGTGGCTCCAAAGTATGAACAAGATCATGTGATTCTGCTGCTTAATCCTTTCAGGTCTTCTTAATACAGGTCTAGGATAAAATCTAGACTTTGGCATGACATAGAAGACCTGCCCATTTGTCATTCTCTTGCCAGCACCCCTTGCTCATCCTCCGCTCTGTTTCTACCTAGCCCAAGCTAGGGAACCCCTCACAGAGTTCCCCTTTTCTCTCCTCCATGTCTTGACATGTGATGCTTCCCCTGACTGAGATGCTCTTTTACCCATGTCTCTGTAAGACTGATTACTTATTCTTTGAAATCTCCCTCATCCTTTTTGTCCTCAGAGCCTTTCCTGGTTTCCATTTCTGTTCTGAGACTGCCACACTCCCAGCAGCATCAGTTTTGTCCGTTGGTGGTTGGTTCGCTTGCTTGCACTCAGCTGTGAGCTCTGCCAGGCAGGGACTGTGTCTTACATGTGGGGGTGGGGGGTGGAGAGGAATCCCTTTTGTCCTTTATATCACTTCAAGTAGACTTAATCAAAAGGGAAAAAAATAAGCCTTTTTATTATGGAAAATCTCAGAAATATACAAAGGTAGAGAAAATTATATATTGAATCCTTACGTACCCATCACTCAGCTTCAGTGAATAACATGTTGCCAGTCTTGTTTATTCCCCTCCCCTTTTTTTTCCTGGAATATTTTAAGGCAACCTTAGACATCATGTAATTTTACCGTATGTGGAGTTTTTAATTTATAAAATCAGTGACTGATATGAACAAGATTGGATTGCCTTGGATTTAGGCATTTTTCTAGCTGGCTACAATATATATGTTATATTAGCAATAGAATCTATTGATAATTCAGCTGTATACCATTAGATGCCAGAAATAACTTAGATCAGGGTTTCTCGCCCTTGGCACTGTTGATACTTTGAACCAGATAATTTTGTTTGGGTTGTGGGCGGGGGGCTCTCCTTCACATCATAGGTGTCAGGTGCCACAGCTGGATGCCAATAGCCACCCCCAGTCAGTAACCACAAAACACATACATAAAAATTGTAGAATGTCTCAAACAGTGGAATCCTCCCACCCCTCCCCCTGCACCACCCCCTACTGAGAACCACCATTGTAGAGAAAGGGAAGAATTTTATAGCTGTTGAGATCTTCTAGCTCTCAGGACTGTTCAATAGACAGTTGGGGAACCTGAGTCCCAGAAAGGAAGTGTGCCTTTCTGATTATTACTCTGCTTATTAGTATCATGCTAGAGAATAAAATCTGCATTTTCTGCTTCCTGTGCCAGTCTGTGTCTCACTCCACCTCATGTAGTTTCTAGGAGCTACCAGGGTGATATCAGAGGCTTCCTAGGAGCAGGAAGAATTCCAGTTGCCCTGGCACGGGTGTCTTCCCTGAATAGAGAAGATGACATGGCCAGGCTGAGGCGAGTTATGGAATACTGCTACCAGCAAGGACGCACTGCTGCTGATTTGCAGCCGTGCCCGGCATCTGCCGAGGCTGCCCGTCATTCCCTTTTACCAAATATTTATGATGAAGCAGGCTGGGGAGCTCTTTCCTTGGGAATGCATCTTGGATTCCACAGTGGCAGACAAGTAGAATTTGTTTCACAGAAATTACTTTGAAGTTAGTTTTTGCCAGAAACCATCTGTTTTATATAAAGCAAAGGACACTGGAATTTCAGTGTATAGCTTTGTTCAAAATGGACTCTCTGCTTATTTCTCACAACTCATTCTGCTAAGCAGCGCCCTGGAAAGTTGGGTGCTAGTAAATCTAGTTTACCACTAGGAAGGCAGATTTAGGGTGGTAGAGAGAAAGCTGCTTGTGAAGTGAGATCAAAGAACCTCTGGCTCTCAGTAGCTCTGAAAACTTAGGTAAGACACATAACCTCTCTGGGCCTTATTTTTTCACATCTGTACAGTGGGGAGAAAAAAGGACTCCAAGGGTGACCATGAATATTAAGTGAGAAAGAGTATATGAAGCACCCAGCATGTTAATCCAGCACACAATACTAATAAATGCTTTTTCCCTCTTAAGAAAGACCTGTCTGGAAAGGCACACAGATTTTGCAGGCCCTTAGTTCTTTCTCTGTACAACTCTAAAATTGTTGCACTGGCTGTCTAGAAAGATTAACTTGGGAGACAGTGATGATGGCGACAAAGTACTTAATATACTTACCAATATATATTGTTGATTATACCCAGTTAATAGAACAGAGCATACACTCATTCTTCACAAATGCCATATGTGTTTTAGGATTAACTAGGCTCTTTTATCTCCTCCCTGTGATGAGTCTGATCCCTGTTAGAATGTGGTCTTTGAAGCATTTTCACTACAGAGTTGACTACCTGTTTTTCCAGTAGTCTTTGAGTGTGAAAGATGATAGGATGGTTTCATTTGTTAGTCTGAAACTAGAAAAGAAAGAGCTGAGTTAGTGCAGCACAGAAATTCCTCCTGTCCTCTAACTCTGCTGCCTGGCTGGCTAAAGGAAGAGGGGTCAAGAAGTCAGACTTCAAGAAAATGAACATAAGGCCGCCTTGGGTCTGCAGCAAGTTTTTCTGGTTTCTGTGGAAATCGGCTGAATCCCTAGAGCCTGGAGGAAGTGTGAGTGTGTGTGGAGCTCAACAGTTGGTGAGGCTGCAGCAGCTTCAAGGAGGACTTTGCTGCTTAATGTGGCAAGAATAGGAGGAGGGAGCCACTGTTTGAGGAGGGGTGTCAGTAAGATGAAAGTAGTGAAGAGGCAGGTTTAGATCTTTCCTGGAAGGCCCTGGAAACAGGCCCCCTCCCCCACCAACTGAATGTCTAAAGCGGGCATCCAGGGAGGATTATCAGAGGCATGCGAACATCTTCTTTGCTTTGGGACGGTGGTGTTTGGCTCTCCTGCCCCAGGGTAGGCTGGTTGAGAAGTGGGGAAATGGAAGAGCAAAGACATTGCTGATGAGGGGAGAATGTGGGGAAGGTTCTGGCCTTCATGCCCAGCCTTGGGTGTGTGGATCCAGGCCTTGGCGCGCTGTGCCCTGAATGCGGCTCTGCTCTTCCAGCCTTCCAGGGCTAGTTAAGAAGACAGTGAGCAAACCCCTGAAAAGGACTCTACAAAAGACCAAAGACTCATTTTAGGATCTAAAGATTTTTTTATGTGTTTAGTTGAGTAGGGGTAGGAAGAGGAGTGGTAACTATATAATATACTTTTCAAATCCTGAAAGAGCTTCCAGGGCACAAAGTCAGTTTAAATTACTTGAGATGAGCTATTGCTAAAAGCGATGCACTGCAGGAAAGGAAAGTGAACCAGCCATGCTGATGTGTAGCTGTCTTCATTAGAGGACTCGGGCTGAGGTTCAGAAGCCAGCCTTGTAGCACCTCAGCATACTGCTGGGTGTAGGTGCTTCTGAGGTGAGTAAATGTGGAATACAAAGATAAAATAAAGGTGCTGGCCAGGCGCTGTGGCTCACGCCTGTAATCCCAGCACTTTGGGAGGCTGAGGCAGGTGGATCATGAGGTCAAGAGATCGAGACCATCCTGGCCAACATGGCGAAACCCTGTCTCTACTGAAAATGACAAAAAATTACCTGGGTACGGTGGCACGCGCCTGTGGTCCTAGCCACTTGGGAGGCTGAGACAGGAGAATTGCTTGAACCTGGGAGAAATAAATAGCAATGAGCCGAGATCACGCCACTGCCTCCCAGCCTGGAGACAGTGAAACTCCATCTCAAAAAAAATAAAATAAAGGTGCTGAAACTCTAGGCATTTATTCATATTTCTACCATTACAAGGATGTGAGTTCATAAGAAAAAACTGTCAGTGCTTCCAGCCAGGTTCTTCAGAGTCCATGTGTAATAATGGGAAAGTGTTCTGAGGAGACCCTTGAAAGTGAGGTGAAAAGAAGGGAATGCACCTTTTCACCAACAGTAGCGTTTGGCACTAGGACCTTCTCCCCTGGAATGTGTGGCTGCTGTGTAATTGCGCACTCAACTTTGCTTGGGGTAAACACCTGAATTCTCAGGACTCTCAGTCTCTCTTTCGGCCCTACTTAGGACTTCCTAGAAAAGAGCTTACTGGATTAGTGTATCAGGAATTGCAATTGATTGTTAGTAACAGAGACTAGAAGTAACAATGATTTAAGCAAAATAGATCACATAAGGTTTATTTCTCTCTCAAGTGAAACAAGCCCAGAGGTCAGCAGGACTGAAATGGCAGCTTCATGTTGTCATTAGGAGCCCAGGTTTCTTCTGTCATTCCATTCTGCCATTTTTATCACAGGGCCAGGGATGTTTGTTTGCTTTTTAATGTGCCCCAAGCACCTATAAAAGTGCCTGGCTTCTATTTTCAAGATCACCTCATGGTCCCAGATGGCTACGAGAGCCCCAGTTATTATGTCTATATTCCAAACAGCAGGAAAGCCAAAAGGGGAAAAGGAAGGGCAGAAGGACACATGTCCCCTCCGGGAAGTCCCAAATACCAGCTCAACCTGAATCTCTGACCTAATATTAATCACATGGTCATACCTAACAGTAAGGGAGGTTGTAATTGTTGTGTGTGTCCTTTTTAAGCCGGTCATAGTATCCCTCCAAATAAAATAGGTTCTGTGACCCAAAAAATAAGACAATGGGCTGGGCATGGTGGCTCACACCTGCAATCCCAGCACTTTTAGAGGCCAAGACAGGCAGATCACCTGAGGTCAGAAGGTCGAGACCAGCCTGGTCAACATGGTGAAACCCCATCTCTACTAAAAATTAGTTGGGCATGGTGGTGCATGCCTGTAATCCCAGCTACTCAGGAGGCTGAGGCAGGAGAATTGCTTGAACCCAGGAGGCAGAAGTTGTAGCAAGCCAAGATTGCATCATTGCACTCTAGCCTGGGTGGCAGAGCGAGACTCCATCTCAAAAAATAAAAAGAGAAACAGGCCAAGCGTGGCAACTCACACCTGTAATCCCAGCACTTGGGGAGGCCAAGGTGGGCGAATCACTTGAGGTCAGGAGTTCAACACAAGCCTGGCCAACATGGTGAAACCCTGACCCTACTAAAAATACAAAAATTAGCTGGGCATGGTGGTGGGCACCCGTAATCCCAGCTGCTCAGGAGGCTGAGGCAGGAGAATCACTTAAACCCAGGAGGCGGAGTTTGCAGTTAGCCGAGATTGCATCACTGCACTCTAGCCTGGATGGCAGAGCAAGACTCCATCTCAAAAAATAAAAACTAAAATAAATAAAAAGAGAAATTGAGGCCAGGCATGGTGGCTGACGCCTGTTAACCCAGCACTTGGGGAGGCCAAGGTGGGTGAATCACTTGAGGTCAGGAGTTTGAGATAAGCCTGGCTAACATGGTGAAACCTCATCCCTACTAAAAATACAAAAATTAGCTGGGCGTGGTGGCAGACACCTGTAATCCCAGCTGCTTGGGAGGCTGAGGCAGGAAAATCACTTGAACCCAGGAGACAGAGGTTGCAGTGAGCTGAGATGGTGCCATTGCACTCCAACCTGACTGACAAGAGCAAAAATCTGTCTCAAAAAAAAAAAAAAAAGTAAGAAAGAAGAGAATGGGTATTAGACAGCTGGCAGTCTCAGCCAGTCTGATTGCTGCCCTTGGTATATGGAGCATCTCTCTTGCGCAGAGTTTAGCCAGGCTTTCTCTGTGTTCCTCAAGTCACTGGTGCCCAGCTCATTCTTCATGGCACTCCCTAGAATCAGCATTTTCCCTCAGTCCACACTGCTGTCACTGGAGCAATGAGGTTTGTTTCACTGACAAAGCACGTTGCAGGAGCCATTGAAAAGAAGATAGGAAACCACAGTCTGGAGTCTCCTCCACAGGAGATGGTTGTGTACACACATGACCAGCACTTAAGGCTTCATGGACCACCCATCTGAGGTATGGGCCTTCCCATATGAACACTGACCTAGGAAACTTCATGCTCTCTACCCGAGCTCTGAAAGGTGATGTGAGATGCCACATCATTCTGGTCTCTTCCCTCCATGTTCTTAGAGAGAAGTAACATAGCACAGGGAAGCACTTCCTGAGCATACATGCTTACTTTTCGCTGCGAAGCACATTTTCCCACAGGTACAGTGCTGTAGATTAGTTAAGGTAACACTTAAACACTTTAAAAATCTAGAATGCACTGGAATATTCTGAAAGAAGGAATGAAATCCCATGGGAACAGTGAAAACAAGTGAGTAAACCAAAGACAACACCTATCATTTTGCTTCGCACCCAGTAGGTGCTTAGACAATGCTTGTGGAGTTTCATCACAATCGAAAGATGAGAATACCGAGTTAATTTTGGCAATATTTCACATTAAATGGGTTTCCGCGGGCCTATTTCAATGGAAAAGGCATTCAAAATTTCAAACAACAGACATAAAACTGCTTTCTGGAAAAATAGCCTTTGGGTATCTCATCATTCATATTCCAAGTGCACACTTTTTCTTGCCTCCTTCTCAACATTTTTTTAGAGATAATTTTCAAAGATACTGAAAAGTTGGATGAACCGTACAGCAAATACTCATGTACCTGCCACCCAGATTCTACAATTAACATTTTGCTGTATTTGCCTCATCACATGTTTAGCCTTGTCTCTCTCTCTCATCCATCCATGTTATTTGCAGAAAGTAAGTTGCAGACGGCATTACACTTCATCCTTAGACACTTTAGCATGTGTATAATTAACTGAGTTTCATATGTATAATATATATTTTTAAGTAAAATAACTGAGTAAAGTGCACAGATCTTGAGTGCACCATTTGAGTGATAACAAACACGCTATGTCAAGATACAGAACATTTCCACGACCCGAGTGTTCTCTCATGCTCCTTCCTGGGCAGATCTCTCCCCCTGCCTCATAGAGGTAACCACTGCTCTGAGTTTTCACTGTAGTTTAGCTTAGCCTCATCTAGAACCTCCTATCAATGGGTTCATACAGTGTGTATTCTTTTTGGGTTTGGCTTTCACTCAGCATACTGTTTTTGAGATTCACCAAAAAGTTGTGATCCATTTGGTAAAATTTGTTCCTTTTTACTGCTGGGTGGTATTCCAGTGTGTGGGTTTGTTTTTCTGTTCTTCCTATTGACAGGCCATTATGAACAGAGCTGCTATAAACCTTTTTCGTACAAGTCTTATTGTGGCAATATGTTTTCATGATCTCTTGGGTAAATACCTAGGAGTGGAATTGCTGGGTCATTGGGTAGCTGTTCACATCTTCTTTGATAACTAAGATCTTATAATTGAACAGAGAGAGGACTTTATAAATCATGTAGGCCACCTGATTTTATAGACAAAGATGTTGAGACCCAGAGAATAGGTGGAAAAGAGACCTGTTCAAAGTCACAGAGAAGATTTTTCTTAAAGTATGGACCTGAAATCCATGTCTCCTGACTCTAGTGTTCTTTATAGCAGACTTCTCTTCTTCCCCTGAGAAAGAAGGAAATCAGGATTCTTTCCAGAAGATCATTAACGATTTCCATTGTTGCTTAGGGAGGATTAACTGTTAGATATACCTGGGTGCAGGAGATTGTGCTTGATACTGTGCTTCTGTAGAATCTGGACCTGACACTGCTTCTCCAGCGTACATCCCTGCAGCTGTTCCAGGATGGTCTCTGTGGAACACAGACCCGGTCATGCAGCTTATCTCCGTCATCCATCCTATAGGGCCTGTGGGAGGAAGTCCAGACTCTGTAGTTGAGCATGCAGGCTGCTACTTCTCTTGCCTCAGCTTCCATCTTATTGTCCCCGCCAACCCCCTGCCCTTGCAGCCTACCCCATGCCATGTTCTGACATATCTCCTGGCCTCTAAACCTCTTGTATTTGGTCTGGAATGGCATTCCCCCTTTGTTTCCCTGATAAATTCTTTCCTCTTTCTAGAGGATTTGGTTCACCCAGACCCGCTCAGGGAGTCAGCTACTTTCTTTTTATGCATATGTGCCTCTTAAAGCTAACTTGCCATGGTGTTTTGTTATGATATCACGTTCGGCGTCAGTTGAATTCATGGCACAGAGCTAGACACCGAAGGTACAGATACGACTGAGACGCGGGCCTGGCCTCTGTGAAGTTTACCATCTGTTGAGATTTCTGTAACAGGGTGGTTCAAGTGTGAGCGATGAACACTCGTGTGCTGTGGAGAATGAGAGCTCATCTCCATATGTCCTTCCAGGCATTAGGTGTTTTGAAAGCTTCAGCATTCAAAACTATCTCATGATTTTATTTGCATTACTAGTGAGGTTGAATGCCTTTGTCAAAAAATATGCCTAGTGGGTGTATTTAAACTCTTGAGGAAAACAATCAAGTTGTATTATAGTGGAATTAACTAGGTCACTTCCTAGCTGTGAGACCCTGGGAGGCAAATTTCTTTTCCCAACCGAGTCTCTAGTTTCTTGTCTGTAAAATGGGGAGACTGATAAAATGTGTTTCATAGGATTGTTGTGAGAATTAAATGAGGTAACATGTGTAAAGCACACACAGGCACATAATAGGTTTGTGAGGAATGTGGCCTCTTTAAGTTCCCAGTCTCTAGCCCAGTGCCTGCCACTTATGTAATATTCAGTGTTTGTGAAGAATAGGACTGTATGTACACTGTGTATGTGTTAAAAGGGGCTATATATAGATGCTCACACAGATCCATCTGTCTTGAGAAGGGTGTTTGATTTGACTTGCATCAATATTCAACCAGAGTGGCTGGGCACACATGCGTGACTCTTCTTGGGTTGCCACATCCCCTGCTAGGCAGATGTCCATTATAATGAAATGTAAGAGGAGAAAAAATAATAATAAAGGCAGAGGAGTGTAATGTTACGGCTTGATTTGACAGGGCCTCCTGCTACTTCAGCTGCCAGTGCCAGGCATGGAACAGATTAATCTGTATTCCAACACACCACTGCTGAAGTCAAGATCGATCTAATTAGGGTCTTTTAAACATCCTGTTTGCATCTAGAGTCTTATCAGAAACTAAGATATCTGTCCATCTAGGGGGCAGGGGGCAGGGGGCAGGTGGGCAGCAAGGTTCAGCAATAAGACAGACATAGGCTGTGATTTGGGGAGTGAGAGAAGAACACTGCTGTTTGATTTCCTTAAAACAAAAGCGCTAATGGCCTTAGATGTTCTCTGGAAACAAAGGCAGCTCTGCAGCACGGCCTTGAATTTCGAAGTGGCCCTGCAAGGTCTTGCCAAGAAATGGGCCTGGTGGTTGAAGTACAGGGACCATTTCCATCCTAAGAATAGACCTCTGGCTGACCCATATGTGTCTTTTTTTACTTCTTTTTTTTTTTTAAGACGGGGTTTCACCATTTTGGTTAGGCTGGTCTTGAACTCCCGACCTCAGGTGATCTACCCACCCTGGCCTCCAAAGTACTTGGATTACAGGCATGAGCCACTACGCCCGGCCTTTTTTTTTTTTCTTTCTTTCTTTTTTTTTTCATATGTGTCTTTTTTAACCATTTGGGCTGTGGAAGGCGGTTACAGGCTCTGAAGCTGGGTGAGCAGACTGACCAGCCAGGCTGGGCCAGTAGGTAAATGCCAGGCCATCGGGACAACGCTGAGGGTCTGCTTTTCACAGTCCAACATTTATATTTATCTGTGATGTGCACCCCGTCTTTCCAACCATTACTTCTCATCCTTTCTTCCCTCCTGCCACATTGATCTCTTTCCAGGTCTTTGTCTGTATCCTGCACTTTCTGATTTAATTCTTTACTGCATGTTGGTCTATCCACTTGGAATATCATTGCTGTCATTGTCCCTCTTCCCTGTACCTGTCTTTCAAGTCTCAACTCTGATGCTGCCTTTCCTCCCATTCTTCTTAGCTCCTCTGGCTGGGAGAGCATTTTCTCCATCAGTAGTTTCTACCTGTGCCCCACTTGCTGTCATTTTCTATAATGTAATTGTATTTACTTATTTAGGAAACAGGGTCGCTCTGTCACCCAGGCTGGAGTGCAGTGGTACAATCATGGCTCACTGCAGCCTTGACCTCCTGGGCTCACACTCTAGCCTCCCCCCGCCAACCAAGTAATTGGGACCCCAGGAGCTTACCACCATGCCCAGCTAATTTTGGCATTTTTAGTAGAGGCAGAGTTTCACTGTGTTGCCCAGGCTGATCTCAAACTCCTAGGCTCAAGCAATCCAACCAGCCTTGGCCTCCCAAAGTGCTGAGATTAATAAGTGTGAGCCCAATTGTAATTTTATTTTATAAAAACGAGTTATCATTGACATTTGAAAAGTTTATATATTTAAGGCATACCACTTTTTGTTTTGATATATGAATAGTATATATTGTAAAACGATGACCGCAATCAAGCAAATTAACATAGCCATCATTTCGCATAGCGTTTTCTGTCATGTATTTTAACACACTGTCGGATTCTTATGCCTATTTTTTATGAGCAAAGGAATGAGTCCTGTGCCAAAGATTCGTAAAAGCCTCCCTGGGACCCAGCTTTGTTTGCTAGGGCTTCCTCTTCCTTTCTAGTGAACGGAGCCTTTCCCTGCCCCGCCGTGCTAAAACTTCACAAAGGCTCCAGTAGGGCCCCTCTGGAATCTGGAGGCACCTCTCCTGGCACAGAAGGTTGACAAAGTCAAATTTAGGGATTGTTACTGTGCACCTTGTCACTTTTTTCCTTCTGTTCTCCCACTCCCACCTTGGGAGACTTGTTAATATAAATAGGACTCATGCTCCTCAACTTACCATGGGGCCATGTCCCAAAAAACCCACTGTGAGTTGAAAATATGGTAAGTCAGAAATGGATTTAACACACCTAACCTACCAAGCATCATAGCTCAGCCTCACCTCCCTTAAACATGCACAGAATGCTTATGGTAGCCCACAGCTGGGCAAAATCATTTAACACAAAACTTTTATTTAAAAAAAGAAAGTGTTGAATTTTTCACATAATTTATTGAATATTGTACTGAAAGTGAAAAACAAAGTGATTGCATGGGTACTTGATGTCCGGTTTCTACTGAATGCATGTTGCATTTGCACCATCGTAAACACAAATAATAAGTCAAGCCATCATAAATCAGGTACCATCTGTATTCCGTTTATTCCTGACTTCAAGAATATGGTCCGGTTCTGGGCTCCAAAAACTAAGTATACCCATATAACCCCAAATCCTGGTTTCTGTCCACCAACTTTACCGCTGAAAACGTGAAGCTGCTGACACACGGCCACTCAGCTGTCAGTGTAATACCTCCAGTTCTGTGTCTCTCCCAGAGGCTCTGAGAAAAATCTTCTCCTTCTGCCTCAGTTCTGACCTCTTAACTTCCATGTGTGTAGCCACTCTTACTCTGGCCCCCCTCCTTCCTACCACAGCTAAATTAGGGGCCCATCACATATGGGCTGAGTATTTTCCATGCACGCCAGCTCATTGTGTACTCTGTTGCGGTGGTTTATCTCTTAGCCTTAATCACAAAACGATGAGCTTCTCTAGAGCGGGCTATCTTTCATCGCTGTATTACCTGGCACATAGTAGGTACTCAGAATTTTGGGTAAAGGAAGGGCTGGTGATGTACCACTTCATGCCCTGTAATTATCCTAAGATTATAAAACTCTAGAAGCAGCAGCTAATCTTTATTTCTTTACAGATCACACGTTGTATTTTTAGTTCTTAAAGGAAGACCAAAAGGCAAATGATTATCATGGCCAAGTACATTTCTTTTTATTCAAAGGAAGGACCATCTCTGCTTAGATGTGCTGTGTCCTTCATCTTACTAGTAAATAGTCACTACCCGCCTTAGGGCTGTCTGCAGGTCTCTCAGAAATCTTGTATTATTTGCTTTATAGCCAGCGACACACAAGCACTTTATTTTAATTTGTTGTGGGATTAGAGAGTCTGAGCGAAGTTGGCCTTGCTCCATTTTAGGGTTAGAACAAATCTTGAGTTAGAGAAAACAGCCCTACCAGCTGAGAAAGCCAAGCAATCCCGGTTTCTGTTTTCTCAGCAGGAGCTAGTTAGGATGACCCAGGCTGACTAAAACATGTTCAGTGGCAGACATGTGATCAGGTTGCAGTATGGAGGGCATTATTGGGTGGTCTATGACAGGTGCTTAGGTGAGCAAATCCCTTGTGATTCTTTTTCAGCACAACAGATCTCAAACTTCTGTCTGTTGAGTGCCTACTATACACATATCTCATTTGAAATCATGCATTTAATAGATGGAGGGACAGCCCCATCTTACAAATAAGAAAACTGAGACCCAGAGGCTAAGCTCCATGCTTGTGGCTTAACCAGCTAGTGAGTGCCAGAGACAAGATTTGAATCCATGTCTCACTGATCCTAAAGCCCCACATAAGGTTAACTAATTCAGTTGTTGGCATGTCTGGAGCAGATCTCAGGAGGTAGTGTTCTCCATGTACCTGTGTGTCTTTCTCAGCAATGGAATCATAATAGGCCTACTCATAAACAGGCCTGTCTATGGATAAATAGCTCTTCTCATAGAGAATGGCTAGTATTAACCAAACACCTACTGGAATGCGGACCATACTTTTTTTTTTTTTTAAGAGTAAGGATGAGAAATGCCAGTCCATCCCATTCTTTACAAAAATGGCACACACTATAAATGGCTGGCTGGAGTGACTGCCACAGTCTGTGCTGTTCTGCAAAGACCTCTGATTTGGGTGTGCTAGATCAAGGGCTCTTAACTAAGGAGCCACCACTGAGAGATGTGAATGCTCTGGAACACCACGGGAAATGTTCCATTTGTGTATGTGTTTGGGGAGGGATAGCATGCCCCCATGCTTATCCGTCTCTCAAACGTCAGTCGTGATCTGGAGGAAAAAAATTGCCGACCTAGATCCCAGTGGCCCACAAGGTACTTTGCACCTGAGTCAGATCACATTCCTGCTCACGGCTGCTGTTTCCATACTCAGAACCCCAGAGTCAGATCAGAGATTTCTAACCCTCCTTCCAGCTCTGAAAATTCTAAAACTCTAACTGCCCCCTGGAAAATCAAACTTTTAGCCCTCTCACATAGAGACAGGCATCTAACCCTTTGCGAATCACCCTTGAGAAGCCCTGAAGAGAGCTGAGCTGGGGGAAGGGTGAGCCGGAGCCTCCCTCCAGGCAGTTTCAGTAATTAGTGTCTGTCTGAGGCGGTCAGTTGTCTGACTATTGAGCAGGGAACCCAGCAGGCAGGGACTGTCACTGGCACAATTTCAATACTGGCTCTCTAACACTCCACCTAGATGCCAGGCTGCCTACCTCCCTACCTAGTGATTTGAAAATGTAGATTTGCCTGGCCTTCCCTTTGGTGGCCTTGTTGCTTCCGTGTGTGTGTGTGTGTGTGTGTGTGTGTGTGTGTGTGTACACACACGCGTGTGTTTTCTGCACTTCCTGGGCCCTCCCTTAAAGGCTGTTCTCTGCAGTGGGAACCACCACATCCACCCCGTCTGCATTGACAGCTCCATAACCATCCTTCACCTCCATTTTATCCTGTCGAAATGACGGAGCAGCTGAGCAGTGTTGGCCAGCAGATAAACCTGTTATCTCCCCTGCTCCCTGTGCTAGCAGCTCTCCCCATCTCCTTGGTGCATGAAAAATTGACACCACCTTGGGCTGAAATCTGTTCTTAGGGAAGCTACATTTATTAGTAGCTAATGAAACTCTGTGTGTATGTGTGTATATATATATGTGTAAACTTGGGATGGCTAAAGTGTTTTCCACTCTGACAGGCACCAGTAACTCAGCATCCAGATAGAGAGGTGGAAGGGCATAGGCATCAATTGGCAACCTATTCTTAAAATCTCAAACAAATAGGTAAATGTCATTTATTCTTCTTATTCCACTACAATTGATCAAGGTGTCTCTTGCTCCAGGCTGGGGTGAGCTGTGGAAATGCATGCCAATGTCATCTGCTACCAAAGAAGATGATTATTCTATTTATTACATTTTCCTCTTTGAAAATTACAGCTCCTGATACTCTTTGTGCCACCAGCACCCAGCCCTCCCTTCTCCATCTTGTTGAGGTATATAAAGAACATTCTCTTGCAACTCTTTCTCATCCATCTTAATCAGCAAGATTAAAAGGGAAAATTATTGAGAAGTTCTGGTTCAGTATTTTTGTGGAGCTGCCTGAAACCTCAAGCCTCTTCTTTATTTAGACTCTGGTGGAAATTGCTTTTGCAAAGACTAATTCAGTAAAATAGAGAAAGAGGGGTTGTTATTCATGTCTTACTCCATATGGCCTTTTACTTCAATTTACTCTTGTTAAAATTGTTGATTTTTTTTAATCCACATTTACATAGTGCCTATCTTTTGGACGCAGTGAGCCCAAATCTGAGGCATATTTTCAGGCTTTGCATGGTGTCATTTGTCCTCCTTCTTAAGACATAACGTGGTAGGAAAAGCTTACAGTTTGGAATCAGGTGACTTTGATTCAGATCTGAGATCCAGCCACCCACTCAAGCACATGACCTTAAGTCAGTTAAGCTGGCCGAGCCTTGGGTTCCATGTGTGTAAAAGGGAGATGAGGATAGTACATTTTCCACAGCTTAGTTGTGAGGATTCAGTGAAGAAATTGTGTACAGACTCAAATGCCTACTGGCATAGATAAACAATAAAAATGATGACAGTTATTATTATACCCTGCCTATGTTCAAATAGGAATTTAAAGTAGCTTACAGCAAAACAATAAGGTGGTACTAAATCTTAGCTGTGAATAAGAATTTATCAAAACACAAATGTTAAATTAGGGAAAATATTTGCAACATACATGGAAAAGGGTAATATCCTTAATTTATAAAGAGTTCATGGGAATCAAAATTGAGCAAAGGATGAGGCCAGGCAGTTTACAGAAAAAGCAATACAAGTGGTCAGTAAATATAATGTGATGGTTAATTTTATGTTAAGTTCACTGGGCTGTGGGATACCCAAACATTATTCCTTTGGGCTTGGGTTGGAACCGCTCCATCAGCTTTCCTGGGCCTCCAGCCTGCAGAGAACAGATCATGGGCCTTCTCAGCCTCCATAATTGCACAAGCCCATCCCTCATAATAAATCTTGTTCTGTATATTTTTATATATCCTGTTGATTCTGTTTCTCTGGAGAACCCTAATACACATAGGAAAAGATGTTTAACCTCATTCATAACAGGAACAAAAACATGCTAATCAAAACAAGATCTCATTTTTCACCCACTGGGTCGTCACAATTACTAAGTGGGATAATATGCAATCTGAATGAGGATATGGGAAGACAGATGTTCATATATATACTAATAGTGGGTATGTCATTGGTACAACCATTTTGGAAGACAGTTTGTCAGTGTCTTTCAACGTTTCATATGTAAATTTCTTTTGATGCTCTAATTCCACTGCTAGGAATATGCCTTAAGAATATTTGTGCAAAAGCAGGCCAAACTATGTGGACGTGTATACTCACTGCAGCATTGCTTCTAATAGCAAGAATAAAATGATGCAAAACTGGAAACTACCTAAAATACCCATGAATGGGCGCCAGTTAAATTGTGATAAACAAGCCCAGTGGAATTCTAGATAGCAAGTTTTTAAAAATGAAGTGTAGGTGCTGATATGGAAAGATATATTAGGGAATATGTATAGATATGAAATGCAAAATTCTCCTCCTGAAAATGTACACAAGGTACTTTGTAGTTTTTCTTGGGAGAGAAACATAAGTTAGTAGAAGGAGTATGGGAAAAGAAATACATTCGTATAGATGCTTAATAAATATCAAGTACACATTATACCTTTTCACGTAGTTTGATTATTTACTTCATACATCCATTGTTTTTATTTTAAACTCCATTGGTAGGGGGTGAAGGGAATCAGGAACAACAAAACAATAAAAGAAATTGCTTTCCGTAGTTGAGTATAAATTTATCTTTGAGCTTCCTAATAGCCTAGGCAAAGAAGAAACCATGGTAAGGAAATACAAAAAATTCATCAGGAAAGAGAAACATGTTCTTGATCTTGATCTCTGAAAGGACGGTAGCTGCTGAGGAGATTGGTGTAAACTCAGATCCAATGCTGTCTCTCCCCAGCGTAAAATTCACTGGTAGGTCCTAGCCCCTGTTCTCCATGGTCAGCCTTTGCCCACCCCACTGGCCTTGCACATGGACATGGCACTCCATCATACCACCCTTTGCATATATTGTTCCTTCCGCATGGAATGTGCTCTGCTTTTCTCTACCTTGTTGTTGGCTTTGGCTCTTCTTTTTGTTTTTTGAGATTTGCAGTTGTTTGTTACATCCAGTGGGGATCCTTGGAAGTCAGTTGTCCCTCCTCTGTGTTCCCCACGTCCTATTTGCCTCCCTCAGTAATGGAACTTGTTACACGGTGCTGTAACTGTTTTGTTTTCTTCACTAAATGAGGAGCTCCTTCAGGTTAGGGAGGCTGTGTTGTTTGTTTTTGGCCCTGAACACTCAGCACATGCTAGGCACAGAGGTAAACTGGTCAGTGAATGAGGGAGTAAGTCATTCAAGTTTGAGTTCTGCCTCATCCACCAGTGAGCTGTGTGGACAAGTTATTGCTGTCTGGGCCTCGGTTTTTCCATCATACAATGAGAAATTTGGCTAATAATCGATGAGAACTTTGGCTCTGATTTTTTTTTTTCTTTCCTCTGTGGTTGTCAGATTGTCATATATATAATACCAGGATGTTGTCACCAGCTGTCATACTAAGTAATTTCAAAGTTTCAAAGCTGAGCTTGTTAGAATTCACTGCATTTATTATGGCCTGTCCCATATCTGCTTACCAGCTGAAGAGATTACAGCTACTTCCAACTTGGTTGGCACGAGATTACAGTTGATTCTGTCCTTCACTCTTCCTGCCCCTAACCTTCTCTCCTTGGCGTACACAAAGGTCAGAGCACTTTCCCTGAAGTATGCCTTCACGGACATTCCTTTCTATCCTACTTTCTCACCCTGAGCTGAGCTGTCTTGGGTCACTGCCCTGACCCTGAGTTCATGGTGTTTTTTGCCTTCCTGTGGAGGCAGGGCTCATTCTCTCCACTGCTTTCTACCCTCACCCCACCCCAGTGAGTGACTATGGCAGGGCAGACAGAGGTTACCGCCTCAATCCCAGCTTTACTAAAAAGTTGAAAGGAAGTTGGTGGGGAAGCCTGTGGTCCTGAGAAGGTATATTGTACCTCTGTCCACAGCGTATTTTAAGAAAAATGCCGTATTTTTATATTTTCAATATCAAAAAAAAAAAAAAGATTCTACCAATTAGAAATATGTTACTGAAATTGATGGTTCCCTCAGGAAAAAAAAAACCATTCACCCACTCTCACGTGCAAAAACTCTTTAAGGACCATTTTGTAACTGAACAGTTTGAGAGCATATTAACAATGAAAGGTAGTGTTGCTCTGAATTTGGGATAGGCACTACATAGAGAAGTGCGGAAGCTGTTTGAAGGCATTTGAAACATATCCAGAATTCAAAAGTAGCCTGTTTGCCCCCACACCCACCTCCACCACTGAGAAGTTTTATATCGATAGCCTGCTTTCTTCCCATTCATTCAGCAAGTATTCCCAAAACATCTACCATGTGCCAGGTATTGTTTCAGAACCGGGGATATGGCAATGAACAGAGCTGACAAAATATCTGCCTTTCAGGAATTTATATTCTAATTGAGGGGAGATGGGGAACAAAAGATATAAATAAATCATACAGTATTTTGGAAAGTAACACATAACGAAGAGAAAAATAGAGCAGATGAGACTTGAGAATAGCAGTGTGGGGCATTGCATCTTTCAATAGGATGGTCAAAGGAAAGCCTCGCCGAGAGGATGACAGTGGAGTAAAACCAGATTTAAAGAGTAAGCCATGCAGATAATCTGCTGAGGAACGTTTCAGGCGGAGGAAACAGCAAGTGCAGAAGCCCCGAGGCAGGGACAGCCTGACGTTCACAGCATTTAGTCTGAGTTGGGGAGTCACCGAAGTGTTTTAAACAGACCTGACTTTAGGTGTTAACCTAAGGAATCATGCTGGCTGCTCTATGGAGAGTAGGCTAAAGGGACACAAGGGTGGAGCAGAGGGACTCACTAGGAGGTTATTGACTGTTCCAAGCAAGAAATGGTGGTGAACTGGACCAGGGTGGTGTAGTAGCAGTGGTGGCAGTAGTCAGAAGAGGTGGGATACTGGGTATCATTTGAAGGTAAAGCTGCCGAGGTTTCTCGTGGGACATGTGAGAAAGAAGAGAATCAAGGGCATTTTCACTGGTTTTGGCTGGAGAAACTGTAGAATCTGGTTGCCATTCATTAGATGGAAACAACTATAGGAAACAGGTTTAGGGAGGAAGACCAGGAGCTTGTTTTTGGACATGTTAAGTTGAAAGGAACCAGCCAGTCACAGAGGCTCACACCTGTAATCCCAGCACTTTGGGAGGCCAAGGCAGGTGGATTGCTTGAGGCCAAGAGTTTGAGACCAGCCTGGGTAACATGGCTAAACCCCATCTCTGCAGAAAATACAAAATTAGTCAGGCATGGTATTGTACGCCTGTAGTCCAGCTACTCAAGAGGCTGAGGCAGGAGGATTGATTGAGCCTCAGAGGTCAAGGCTGCGGTGAGCCCTGATCATGCCACTGCACTCCAGCTTGGGTGACAATTAAACCCTGTCTCAAAATAAAAATTAAGAAAAAAAGTTGATAGGATGTTAGGCAGCCACGTGGAGAGGACAGGTAGACAGTTGAATATATGAGTCAGCATTCAGAGGACAGGACTGACCTATAGGTTCAAATTTGTGGGTTGTCAGCATGTAAATGGTTTTCAAAGCCATAGGACAAGATGAGATCACCAGGGAAGTGAATATAGAGAGAAAATAGAAGTCTAAGGAATGACTAACTCCGACATTAAGAAATTAGGGAAATGAGGGGGTTGGGAATGCCTGTAAGTAAAGAAAAACACACTGGTACAAAATTGTATCCGTGCTATAGTCAGAGCAGTAAGAATGCTTCCTTGTGGCCTCGGTAGTCAAGTGACATTTTGGGGAACCCAAGATACCTTTGGCATAGGAAGATGCTCCTCAGTTTTTAAATAGAGAGTTTGTTGTTCACACCGTGAGCATTTTATTTCAAAACAGACTTTGTTCTGCCATTTCTCCACGAGTAGACTTTGTCACCTCCTTTTCAAGGTCATTATTCTTGATTTTTTGAAAGTTCTTTTTAAAGAAAAGAATCTCTTTACACCTGAAGCCTATAATATACCCTTCAATTACCCTCTTCTTCCAAGAGTGGAAGAATAGTATTTCATAATAGAAGCCACTGTGTTGTTGGACTCAGAAAGCACTGTTAACTGTTTTGAAGCGCTTACTGTCCAGCCACCTTTAAACTTGAAGCGGGGGTGTCAGCTGCACCAAAATGGGAGTGACAGCACTGGGCCCCTGTTATGTTTCATGCTTAATTCCAGGCTGTCTGCTTGGGGAAGTTATAGGGTAATTTGAGAATTCGATAGGATGTGTCTTACCCATTATTTGTTCATGTCATGGCTGGTATTCGTAGTCTATTCAGAGGTTTTTTCTGTAAAGGTGGGATTAGTTTGAGATTCTGTTGTGGACAATAAAAATCAATTAATTCCAGACAGAAAAGGAATTCTAACTTAGCTTTTATGCACTTGCTCAAGTTGTCCTTGAGGATATCATCTCTTGTAAATAGGTTTTTTGTGCAGTGTGAAGATCGGTTCAGTGTTTTAGTGACACATTTTAGGTTCTTGTCTTATTAATCAATAGCAGCAGTCAGAGAAACCTACTTATTCCCCCCTTGATAGAACCAGATGAGGCTTGAAGAGAGGTAATAATTAATGCTCTGATCTCAGCATGTTCTCTTTTCTCTTTCCCAACCCAGAGCATGTCTGTTCGATCCTGGCTTCCCTCCTGCGGAATCTGAGAGGGCAGCAGCGAACCCGGCTTCTGAATAAATTCACTGAAAATGACAGTGAGAAGGTGGGTGATTGTTGAACTGGAAGGATGGGACCAGGACTGATAGAAATGTTCTTTATCTGACGTGGTCTGAGGGATACTGGGTTGAGTGTTCCCACCCTAAAAATCTCTTTTGTAGCATCTGGGCTCTGTTGCTTTGCATGTCAAAGGCTTTTCTGGTTATTCTGCTTTCATTTCCAAATGCATTCTCCTGGGAGTAGTAACACTTGAGGGTGATACCACTAGTACTTGAGGGGGATTTTTAGACCCAAAGAGCATGGATTAGACTAGGATTTTTGTTGAAGGGTGCTGCACAGCATAGCAAAGCGATCAAGAGCATTGGCTTTGGATTCAGACTTCAGATTTGAACCTGTTTTTGCTACTTTTGAGAGATGTGTGCCCAGCTTCAACATGGAGACTTCAATACTCATCCTGAAGGGTCAATGGGCGGTGAATTAGATGAGGTCTTACTAGGGTGGTGGTAATAAAATGAAGATGATGGTAAGGAAATGGTAACACCTGCCCTAAAGGGCTAAGGAAGCTGGGAACACAGTTACGTGAGGTTAGATGGAATGGGCTATGGCAGCTGGGAACACAGTTACATGAGATTAGATGGATATTTTACATCTTTATCTAGTACACCAGACCATAGGATTTTTAACAGTAATAAGAGCTACCATTTATTGAGTGACTGCTATGGATTGGATGATAGAGCAGATGACTTTCATTGTTGCATATATTCTCACAGCACTGTGGTTTGATTATGTAACTTACCCAAGAAAGGTTTAAGACCATCTCTTCGGGCTACCTCTGACCATTTTTTCTACCCTCCCCAGGAGTATAGTATGATGAAGAGGCCATCAAGTTAGGACACAGGCATCTTAGTAGTCCCGTCACCCTGGTGACATCACTTAACATCTGTGCTTCAGTTTCCTCATCTTTAAAATGGGGTTTGCTGCCTATCTTCCCTGCATACCTTGTCAGGGTTTTTTTAAAGTTTAAGGAAATAATGGTCATGAAAATTCTTGATAAGCTGAAATATTAAGGTCTTAGGGTCATCAGTGTTGGCTAAAGAAGGTTTGACCACAGTCTTCCCAGACTGTCTGATGGCATGTTGCAGCAACATCTCCTGTTAACCAACCAGCATCAGCTCCTGGGTAAATGAATGCCAGAGTTGCCAAGGGCTGTGGTGGTGCCAGCCGATAGAAAGATTAGTCAGGAGTCTGGGCTGGCTTCACAGTGTTTCTTTTGGAGTCTTGGGGAAAAAGCAAAACTTTTTCAAGCTCACTGAGTGTTCCTCAAGCCATGTTTGAAGCATGACTTTGCTGAACTTAAAACTGATTTTTAAGTTACTGCCAAGCAAAAGTCGGGGCCTTTTTTAAAGTTGCTGAAGGAGGTTTTCTTGCTCTCTCTTCTGACTCAAACACAACTAAAAAGATTTCAGTCAGGCATTTTTTAAAAGAAGATCAGCTCTGGGGCAGAATCTGAACATGAAAGGTTTCAGTTTGAAAAAAAATTTCTGTAAAGTTCTAAGTGAATATCAAGTATGTAACTTCAAGCTCCTTTTCTTTGCAAGAAGGGACTTGAATTTTTATTTATTTGTTTTTAACAACTTGCATTCCTGGAGTCCTAGAAGGGCTGAGAATGCATAGTCTCCTCTCAGGGAATGGGCCTGGTTCAAACTGCATTCATCCTAAGTGTTTGCTTTGTTCTGCCCCAGCCCTTTGATCCACTCCTGATGTGTCCCTAAGTAAAGCTTCTCTCATCGGATGTAAGGAGCCGGAGTGGGTCTCCCTTTGTAAGAAGGGACAGTGAGATGAATAAGAGTGCCACTCTTCTCTTGCCTTACGTTGTCTTTCCTTCTCACTCAGGCCTGTGAAATCTCTCTCTTTCAGGTTGACAGACTAATGGAGTTGCATTTTAAATATCTGGGTGCAATGCAGGTGGCGGACAAGAAGATTGAAGGGGAAAAGCACGTACGTATCCCTGCCTCTCTTTTGCCAGCTATTGACTTGCATCCATTTGGGTCCCTTGTGTTCCTCATCTCTCCCCACAGGATAGGTAAGGGCCAGGTCACCATCTAACACGTAAAAGTAAAGCAGAAAATGGTCTGCCAAGTGGTTCTGACTGCTGTTCTAACAAGAGTGACAGCCTTTCAGGAGGAAATGTGTAGCATCCATCTGGGTTGGACCTGGGAATCTGGGTGGACAGCACAGGCACCTTGACAAGAACTTCTGTTCGAAAATCTGGCCAAAGTCCATTGCTGGGACCTGGTACCATGTTGGCAGAGCATGTCTTAGTCCTCACACTTGCTGGCTTCTGAAATCCGGAGGGAGGCATGCTGAGGAAGGGTGATCACAAGGTAGAAGAGCTGGAAGGAAACTGAATGGTCATGGAATCCGGTTACCCTATTTACAGATGGAAAACTGGAGACCTGGAGAAGGGTAGCTCGGAAGCATTGTAACCAGACCAAACCCCAGGTTCTCAAGGGCTGACCCTTGCTTTCTCATGTTGATGGTTGCTAAGGGAAGTGACACCTCCTGGGTGTTCTTTCTTGAGAGGCTGTGCTTTCAGTATGTGCTAACAACTGTGGTGGTATCCCGGCCTCTGTGTTTCACCTCCGTTCATTTTGTTCTCCGTCATCTCGGGCCACTGTAGCTTTCCATCTGTATTTCTTAGTCGGGGTAAGTTTTCCTGTTGCTGCTTAATGTCCCATTTGTATTCACTCCCCTACAAGACACTTTCAAGTCTTCAGTCACATAAAATGACCCCTTGCTTGCTTTTTTCCAAGTCTACAGGAGACCTCATTGTCCTTGTGATCTAGTGTCCTTGCATCACTCCATCCTTCTTTGCAGACTTGTCTTAAAGATAACTTGAGGCTTTTGAACTAAGCAACCCTGAGCATTGGGAACTCCACTAGCATTTTCCCTCAGGGCATGCCTCGGGCCAGAGTGAGAAGCAAGAGCTGGGGGGCCGTGGGGAGAGAGTGACCTTGTTATCTGTGTCCTGTTTCTCTTTGCCACTTCTTATCCACCTTTCCCCTTTCATAAAATGTGTCTTCATTTATGAACACCAGCAGATAGGTAGCTGTGGTTTTCATTCTCGTGATTTCCCTATGATCCCTAAACTTAGTAAGTCCTCAGAAGTTTGTGGATTGATTGAATTGATTAACTGGGGCTTTGTTCTTTTATACAGTGATACTACTGCAAGATAAAAGGCAAAGACTCTAAATTCTGAGGTTGGACTTGATACTAGCATGTTCCACCACAATTCTTTCATTCCAATTCACCCCAACCCCTTTGTTCTTTAATTAAACTTTCCTTTTCCATCTTTCTTCCCTATACAATAACTTGGACATGAAGGACACTTGGTGGTTGTTAAATTGTCAGAGTAATGTACTCCTTCTCTTTGTCTGAATGATAATTAGAAACAACTTGAAATTCCCCTGGACTTTTTTAAGGAAACAGCCATGAGACAATTAGAACCCCAACCCTGACGGAATCCCTGATGTTATCTGCTGGGGAGATCTGGAGGGGTGGTAGAAGAAAGACCTGGGAATCAGGGGACCTAGGATTTAAGAGCAAGCACCACCTTTAAATCACTGCTAGCTATGGCTTGTCACTATGCCTCATGTAGCCTCAGTTTCTGGGCTATAAAGTGATATTAGCCAAAATGATCCAACCCCTCAAGTTTAATGTTTTCCTCATTCCCTCAGGTTAGGTTAAACATCTTTTGGTAACTCTGGACAATGGGGTGAATTAAATGTGCAGTGATAGGTTGATCAGTGACTGATTGGTCTTCCAGATAGAGGTACAGCAGTCTAGTAGAAAAGGTAATCTTGCCACTTCTAGCTCTGAGATCTTGGACCATCGGGGTGACCTTCCTAAGCTTTGTTTTCTCATCTATAAAATGAGAATAAAAACAACCCCCCTTTTGGGCCAGATGTGGTGGCTCATGCCTATAATGCCAGCACTTTAGGGGGCCGAGGTGGGCAGATTGCTTGAGGTCAGAAATTTGAGACCAGACTGGCTGACAAAGTAAAACCCCCATCTCTACTAAAAATACAAAAATTAGCTGGGCATGATGGCGCACGTCTGTAATCCCAGCTGCTCAGGAGACTGAGGCGCAAGAGTCACTTGAACCTGAGAGGTGGGAGCTGTAGCAAGCCAGGATGGTGCCACTGCACTCCAGCCTGGATAACAGAGTGAGACCCTGTCTCAAAAGATAAAAACAAAACACCTCCCTTTAAAGGTTATTATGAAGTCTAAGCATAAAGTATAGAAAGTACTTTGCTCAGTAAGTAGAAGCTGCTGCTGCTGCTAGAATTTCCTACCTTCCTTTGGAATTTTTGTGTAACTTTTTAGTAAGCCAGGCAGTCCTTTTCCTGACAGCATTCCCCTTGCCAGATGTCCCAGAAGGAGTCGCCTCGCAGGACAGTGTTGGCACCATCAGATGCTTTATGTGAGGTGCAGCTTAGACTTTTGTGGGAGACCAAGTAAGTGGCTGGGTGTCAGGGAGCAGCTTACACCTAGCTGTTAGGAAACTTGGCCTGCTTCCCAAAAGATTATCTATTATCAGCATTGAAGAGGGTATGAAATTGATTAGCACTGACGGAGAGTAATCGCTGCAGCCACTCTCCCAGCATTCACAGAGCTGCTATGTGCCACGGGCACCAGGGCCCTGCCGCTCCCTGACAAACATCTGTCTCCTTGATGCCAAGGCCGTTTTGCTGGGCACTGGCAAACATTCCAAGGCCATTAGTGCTCAGCAGCCTCAGTGTTACGCAGAGAGCCAGGGCGGGTAGGGGTGAGGGATGCATTTGTGAGCAGTGTTTGCTGCCAGCACACAGGCGCCATCCTAGCAGATGAAGCCGCCTCACCGGTGTAAAGTGACTTAGAAAACATGACCTCCTTTTCACCTCTCCCTCATGCCGTCTTCTCTCTAAATTGCGGACAGTTTGTCTCCTTGTCCCCATTAAATTTGAATGTCCTACACCAATTGGGAGCTCAGCAAGTATTTGTTAACTTGAATTGAATGCTTATTTTTCAGGCATTTTTATGACATTGACTATCAGATCAGTAATGAATCATCTCTCACGTACTTCACCATGTCTGCAACCAAAAAACCTGAGATAACAGGCTCAATTCTTGGCATGTTTATTGTCCCAGAGCCATCACCTTCCCTGTGAACTTGAGACTTCTCTGGGTACCATGCAAGTGCCCACAGTTTGCAGTTGACCAGGATTCACTAGAGAGAAGCTAGTCATTTGGCAAATGTCGATGAGGTGCCTGCTCTGGGAAGGCGCTAGGCCAGGCACCAGCTGGGTTTGAGAGGCAGAAGTGCCAAGAAAAGAATGGCCCCTAGAGGTGGTGCGGTAGATAAGAGGATTCAGGGAGCGGGGAGAGGTCCTCTAAGGCTAGAGTCACCCTAAACTCTAGGGGGCGCTAGTTTTGTGGCTGAGCATTCCTGCTGAACCTAAAAAGGTAGGGTTGTCTAGGGCGTTTCCAGTCGGGGTGAAACAACAAAGGAGCAGCAGTGGGAAGCCAAGTGAAGGGGGAGAGGAGAGTGTACCTTCCACAAGCGGAGGATGTGAAAGGGAGAGCATGGGCTTCATAGCCAGACTTTTTCCTGGTTCTCCGACTGTGGGCAAACAATTTAGCTATGCTATCCTTATTTTCTTCCTTGATAGTATTTGTTTTGTGTTTAAGGTGTATGTCCCAATATGTGTACTTTGAGAAGTTATGTAGGTAGGGATATGGTGTTGGTGAACATATTACACACAAAAGCTGCTTGCACAGGGCCTGGCACTCAGGAGGTGGTCAGAGAACCTTTAGCTTTCTTTTTTTTTTTTCTTTTTTCTTTTTTTTAAGACAGAGTCTTGCTCTGTCACCCAGTGGCGCCATCTTGGCTCACTGCAGCCTCTGTCTCCTGGGTTCAAGCGATTCTTCTGCCTCAGCCTCCTAATTTTTGTATTTTTAGTAGATACGGGATTTCACCATGTTGGCGAGGCTGGTCTCGAAATCCTGACCTCGTGTGCTGGGATTGGAGGCATGAACCATCGCGCCCGGCTGAACCTTTAGCTTTCTTTTCTCTACAAAGACTGTTTATGCCCCATCCCCCCACCCCCTCACACACACACCCACTGTCCTGATTCCCCAATACTGCAAGATTTATTCTTCCCCACTTCTCCAACCCCCTTCTCCTTCCACTAGGCCCCTGCTGCCACACAGCCTTTCTTTCCTTCTTTGCATTTGTCATTCCCGTCTGCCCTGAGCCTCCTCTCTCTGTGATTCCTTCCACTATCAGGTCTCAGTCAAATGTCGCCTCCTCAGAGAGGCTTTCAGTGATTACCATATGTAAGAGAGCCCTCTCCCCCCAGCTGCCTCAGAACCTGTAATTATTTCATTTATTTGTTTACTCTGTATCTCTGGGACTGTAATCTCTCTTGTTCATCATTTCTCAGGACATCGTGCCTGACATTCAGTAAATGAAAGACCACTGCTCATTAGGTGAAATTAATACCTGTCTGTGAGTATTAGGGAAGATAGGGCGAGTCACCCTGGACTTTCCACATTATTCCTTAACACTAATTTTTAACCCTAATTTTTGGTTTCTCTATGATTAGACCTGTCACCAAAAATATTAAAGTACAATTATGTGGCATCTGTGGCATAGCAGTAGCAATATTTAATAAGAAAAAATACCCCTACTTTGAAGAATCAACAGGACTAACAGATAATTGTACACACATTCAGTTTAAATCACATATTACAGTAACCTGTAACTAGCAAAGACTTCATGTCTTGGGTAGTGACCCTCTGCTTTTATGTTGTATTCAAATGCTGTGAGATTCCAGGGTCATAATGTCCCTGGACATACCGTAGGGGTTTCTGGTGAGCAAGATGTGACCTGAGCTTTTCAAGGGCATGTAATTCTTAAGACCCATCTAGTGAGCAGCGGTTCTTGTGATCTGTAAATATCCAGGGTTCTTGTCTCAGCAGATTTCACCTGACTCCCCAAACGACTAGAAGCCCAGAAAATACCAATAAGATGCCCATTGCTGGGCAGGCATTCTGACTTCTTATAGATTCCTTCCCATTTCCATTGGCTAAATATACAGAGCATGCCTGGCTTTTGACTGTCAGAAAGAAGACATAATTATATAGGTATCAGCAGAGATTTTTCTAAAAGAGGGAAGAGAGCCTTGGAGAGAAGTTTTCTGTCTTTTAGTTTCTGGGAAAATTATACACAGCAGGTTTGCTCAATAAAGTGTTCTTACCACATACTTTGCACCGTAATGACTTAACAAATTGCATGCTAATTTTGTCACAGTTAAATCATTCTAGGCTTTACCTGAAAAGAAAAAGATGGACTCTTTGTAATGAAACAATATCCACAGGACTTGATGTCCTAAACAGACTTAGTCCTTCGAGTTTGAACCTCATTTAAAGATTTGTATGAAAGGGGGTGAAGTGCAGGAATGAATGTGTGGGGTACGTGAGCCTAACACATTGGGTGAGATTGTAGACAGTGAGAGTGTGAGGCTGCCATCGATTCTTCTGCTAACTTGCTGAAGGATTCTGGGGCAAGGTTTGAAAGAGAATCCTGCTGAGAGTTCCTCCCAGCTCCCCTCCCACCGCCACTTTTTTTTTTTTTTTTTTTTTGAGACAGGATCTCATTCTGTTGCCCAGGTTAGAATGCAGTGGCATGGTGTGATCACAGCTCACTGCACCCTCAAACACTTGGGCTCAGGTAGTCCTCCCGCCCCAGCCTCCCGAGTAGCTGAGACCTCAGGCGCATGCCACCACACTCAGCTAATGTTTGCATTTTTTTTTTTTTTTTTTTTTTTGTAGAGACGAGGTCTAGCTATGTTACCCAGGGTGTTCTCAAACTCTTGTGCTCAAGCAAACCTCATGCCTCAGCCTCCCAAAGTGCTGGAGTTACAGACCTGAGCCCCTGCGCCTAGCCTAGGCCCTTTAAACCTGTGGTTCCCAAACTTTCTCAGTCCATAGATTTGCCAAAACACAGCTTACAGCCAGTAAAAGCTACTGACAGGGGCTAGGGGCGGAGGACATGGTGCTCTTACCTCTCTCATACCCACTTTCGAACATTTTGCTCATTCATCCTCTACCACCTCGCCACCTGCCCCCTTGCCAATCACAAGCATCCTTTTCGCTCTTGTAAGACAAGTCAGAGGACCTGAATTCTGGCCCTACACCTCTGCCACTTATCTTGCAGTATGACCTTGAGCACTGTTTTGCCTTTCTAATCCTCTCCATCGTCCTCATTCAGCGGTGCTAATAGGCTCTCACTCTACCAAGCTTATAGGTTTGTTACAAGGTCTGATGAGATCAGGGCTAGGTGCCAGGGCCTCCCGAATCTCTGCAGACTCATGTAGCCAGCTGCCACCTGGATATCATCCATAGGCTCTTCTGACTTAGCGAGTCCAACACCGGGCTTGTGGCCCTAACCCTGTATAATCTCTTCCCCGACTCCCCACATTAGGGTCGTTCACCAGTTTCACCAGTCAAAAACCTAGGCACCATCTGTTTACTCCTCTCTCTCCACCTCCCACCACTCACAACCTGGTAAACTTTACCTCTGATGTCTCTGCAACCTATCCACTTTCTTTTTTTTTTTTTTTAGATGAAGTCTCACTCTGTCACCAGGCTGGAGTGCGGTAGTGCAATCTTAACTCACTGCAACCTCCACCTCCTGGGTTTAAGCAATTCTGCTGCCTCAACCTCCCGAGTAGCTGGGACTACAGGTGCGTGTCACCATGCCCGGCTAATTTTTGTATTTTTAGTAGAGATGGGGTTTCACCATATTGGCCGGGATGGTCTTGACCTCTTGACCTCATGATCAGCCCACCTTGGCCTCCCAAAATGCTGGGATTACAGGCATGAGCCACCGTGCCCTGCCCCACTTTCTGTCTCTTTACTACCAATACTTAAATTCAGGCCGCCATCATTTTTTTCTTCCATTAGTCCAGCACCCTCCTAACTAACTAGTCTGCCTTTTCTCTAGGTTTGGGCCCTCCGATTCATTTTCTACATAGCAGCCAGAGATTTTTCTAAAATGAAAATTCATTTATGTACTTCCCCACCCAAATACAGTAAACAGTGGCCTTGCATTGCCCTGGGGATGCAGTCTAACCTCCTGCTCTGGCCTCATGGTACCTCCCCTAACCCCTGCTGGCTGCTCCAGCTGCATCCCTCACCCTCGTGATGTGCAAAAGCCATTCTGCACCACTTGTGCTTCCCTGAGCTTGTGCTTTCTCAAACCTTCTAGACATGGGCCCATTGCTCTGAACCCTGCCTAGAACACCTCTCTGTGCCATCTTTTCCACATCCCTTTCATGAAGCTGGCTAATTTATACTCCGTATCCTTCAGGATTTTGGCAAACAAATTAGTCCATAAACATGTATTGAGTGTCTGTCATGTACTAAGCATTCTTCTTAGTGTTTCCCTGGCAGTTTCTGCAGAAAGTCTTCCCTGAGACCACCTGGAGCCCCTCCTGTGTGCCCTACATGCACCCTTGCACTGCAACCTCAGGCTGAAGATCAGGGACTCTGGAGCCAGACTGTAGACATAAATCATGGCTCTGACTCCTACCAGCAGGGTGATTACAAGCAAGTTACTTAAACCTCTGCTTCAGTTTCTTCATCAGTGAAAGGATGAGAATAAGAGTACCTATCATGTGGGATTGTGGGGAGGATTAAGCAAATGTAGTATATGTAAGTCACTTGGAATATTTTTTGGCACAGGGAAGTATGCCCTAAGTGGTAGCTATTATTACAAGTATTTGGACCACATGCCTATCTGTCTCTCCCTCTAAGTCTTCGTAAATACGGACTGATCTTATTTACTTTCTCCATTTCTCCAGTACGGTTGTTGTTTTCGGCCTTGTATTATTGTATCTGCTATCACAGAAGTACTGATTCTCTCAAGACTGGAGTATATGTTGTCAGAATTCAAATGAGCAGTCTGGGTTTTTTTTTTTTTTTCAGGGGGATGTAAATTTAGAAATTGAATTTAAGTAAATTTAGAATTTGCGTCACACTTGTGATGGCGGCATCATGGTGATATGGAAGGAACATGAATGTGGTGTCACACGAGCCCAAGGTTGAATCCCAGCTCTGCCACACATGGTCCCTGTTCACTTGGGAAACGCCCTGCCCTGTGTGTGTCTACTTCCATGGTAGCTTTATTATAGGGTCATTTTGAAGATTAATGATATTGTTTGTAAAAGCCTGGCCCATGCTTATGTGCTAAGACAGAACTAACATGTAACCAGCCTCTTGTTTGTGGGCAGAGCTGTGGCCCAAGAGCCTTGGATTCCTGATCCAAGACATCAGTTAGCTGTACATTTTTTAAAGAATTTTCTTTTACTGATTCTCCAGCCTCAGTTTTCCCAGCTGAAAGACTTGCAGTTTCTAGGATTCTTCTCTAATAGTCTACCCTATTTTAGAAGCTTTTGCAGGAAGATTTGTTTTGCTGGTGTTTGTGCTTCTCCCATCTCCAGTTACATCCCTCTCCCATGGTTCAAGTTTCTCCCTGTGCTTTGGAAGAAAAAAGCAACTAGCATTTTCTGAATGGTGAGGCAATTCCCACCCATGACTAGAGACCAAGTGGAGACTTCAGGCTTCGGCTGAGTCATGTCCCATGTTATTAAAGCAAGAGAGGTTCATATTGGCTTCATAGCAGCCTCTTTTATGACTGTCTCCTTTTATCAGCAAGGGGCAGCTCAGTGCCTGTCAGGGGCAGATTAGAAATGACATCCACATGCTTATTTGGAGGGCTCGCGACTTGACTGCTGAAAGAGACGGAGGCGTGTGGAAAGACGGTGATTCGGTGGTGCTCCCAAGGACAGATTAACATTTAAAATGAGGATGTGGCTGAAAGAGGGGGAAACACACACACATACAACCCTGCAGAAATGGCACCTTGGTGCTACACATACCACCTCCTTGTGTATCTTTGGAGATGAATCTGTTTATTTTTGCAACCCCCAAACAGGCTTATGCTGCCGTGAATTGCAATCTGTTCTACTTAATGCGCCGTTCACTGAATTACCATCTAAGTTTTTATTCTAGCCCTCTCTCATGGAATGAACAAAACAAAACCTATCAGAGTATCTCTCTCTTTTTTTTTTTCCTAGCCCTCTCAGATTGCATGTGGAATTTGCTGGTGTCGCTGTAGATTCTTGTTTCCCTTTTAAAAGTTTCTTCAATTTCTGGGGAAACTATAGGCCAAGAAGTGAGGCCACCTTACATTTTCATGCTACTGGCTTGCATTAGTCCCCAGATATGGCATAAAGAAAAATATCCCATCTATTTGTTTATATGCCAATACTGGGAAAAGTCCATAAAACAAAGACTTTTTCCTTTTTTGAACTATGAAAGTGAACACAGCCTTGGAGCCAGATTTGCATGGGTTTCTGTCCCGTTTCTGTTCTGTTTCCTGTTCATCATGAGCCTTGTGATCTTAGGAGAGATTCATCTCTTTAAGCCTCAGTTTCCCACTTGAAAAGTGGAAATAGGAATAGTTTTTACCTCTTGGGGTTCTTGTGAGGAAAAATGAGAAATCCATGAAAGTGCTTAGCACAGTGCCTGGCACTCAGTAAGGACTCAAGAAATTTCACACTTGTTCGGATTCAGACTTTGCTGTCCATCTCTTGCCAGCATGAAAAGTCTAATAGAGAAAGCCTGGGACTATGGAATCACATTCCACTCAGATCTCCAACTGAAACTCAATGGTAGTCATTTGACGTCTGTCTCAGTTTTTCCATCTGTGAAATCTAAAAATGGTATTTATTGTACATACCCAACACAGGGCATATAGAGCAGGTAAGGTTAATGCAGGTGCCCTGCTTTGCAAAGTAAAAAATGCCGCATAGATGCTGAGTTGTCGTTGCTTCACAAAGAAGGCAGTCACCTTCAGTCTCTTCAGAGGTGAGAGTTGAGTGAATTGATTTGTGGAATCACGGATCAATTCACTTTAAAACTTAACTCTTCTGTCTTGTTCAGATACAGTCCAACATACATACAGATTTTTACTCTGAAGTTTCATAAAGTGAGAAATGTTTATAACACTTAAGGAAGTGACTGGATTCTTGGAATGTCCCTTTAATCTCTGTTCATCATATTCCCATTTGAAGGGTACTTGATTTGCATGCCCATATTGTCTTAAAATGGCCTGTCTTTGCAGCCATATAAAAGGATGAGTTCATGTCCTTTGCAGGGACGTGGATGAAGCTGAAAACCATCATTCTCAGCAAACTAACACAGGAACCGAAAACCAAACACCGCATGTTCTCACTCAGAAGTGGGAGTTGAACAATGAGAACACATAGACACAGGGAGGGGAACATCTCATAGTGGGGCTTGTCGAGGAGTGGGGGGCTAGGGGAGGGATAGCATTAGGAGAAATACCTAATGTAGAGGATGGGTGCAGCAAACCACATTGGCACGTGTATGCCTATGTAACAGACCTGCACGTTCTGCACATGTATCCCAGAACTTAAAGTATGACAACAACAACAATAATTATAATCAGAAAAAAAAATGGCCTGTCTAATGTCACAGCAGATCCAGGGGTTGTTTCTCCTCCATGTACTAAAGAGGAAGATGAGTTTATTGATGAAAGGATGAGCTGATGGTCAGTGCTGGCCATCATGTCCTGTTGAGGTGATGATATGCGTCTCCAGCTTGAGGCATTTCTCATGGCAGCTCCTCTCTCTGGGAGTACTGTCAGCCAACATCCTAAGTCCACCCACATATCCATATTCAGGTAGAAACCCATTACAGCTGGTTATTGAAAGTGCCTTGGTCCTAGGTGTGCCACAGATTATCAAAGCCAAAAGGAACCTTCAGGAGCACCGGATCAGGGAAGCAGGTGAAGCACATGGCCACTCTCCCCTCCTGTAGTCAGGGTGGGCATTTCTAGTGCTTTCGGGGCTGTTTCCTGCTGAGCTTCGCCGTAGCTTCACGACGGTTTTTTGGATCATACTCTGCAGTCCCTGCAGTGGGTTGAGTTCTCACTTGGGATGAACCCTGTTTGCCTTCCCTGATCTAGTGCAGGCTCCCTGTTTCCAAGCAAAGAAGCTGAGACAAAGAAAAGTTATTTGACTCTCCTAAGGACTCTAGTAAATCAGTATTTGAGCTGGAATCCGATCACATTTTCTTAGTACACTGTTTCTCCTTGGCAGAGGAATTTATCTGTAGAATTTATAATATATATCATAGTTCAAAGGAGTTTCGCTATTTAATTTGAATGCTTCTTGTACTCAACACGAGGTCTCTTGAGAGAGAAAGGAGGCAAGGGGAAGCTGCATACCTTCTTTAGAATGGGATATTTGTGACCTGTTAGTTCAGTCTCCATGTACTAAGGAGCTTGGGATGCAGGTGTGATCTCGGCACGGGCCAGCTAGCTTCCGTCTGTTCTTTGTCTAGCCATTTTTAAAACATGTCTCATTGGTCAGTTGGGCATAATTCAGTTTTTCCCCACCACTAGAGAAACAAGTCCACTTGTGTGTGTTTAGTGCATAACCATCAGAGTATTATAGATCGGACTCCTTCAGTTCTTCTAGAACCTTTTACAAGGGAAGGAATAAGGTACGGAGAAGCTCGTAATGATAATTTTTTTCTAGAACTTTTACATTGCCTCTCCAGAGACTGAATCCTAGCCAGCTGATCATGGGTGCCCTTCAAAGTTCTTTAAGATGGCCAGTTCCACCTCATCACACACAGCCAAGGAATTGTTTCAAGTCCTTATCTCAAGATCAGTTTTATATGTGGCGTCTTCGGGACCCATAATAGGAGTCAGAAGTGTATTAATCCATTTATAAGTTGACCCTGTCTATATGGAATAAGATGGGCAGAGAATAAAGGTGACGCCATCTTCGTTTTGAAACAGACCAAACCTTGAGAAGATATACCTAAGAACTCTGCCCGTGCTTTCTTACTTTCTTATTTTCCATAATCATTCTGCTTATTTTATTTCCCCTTAAACATTGAGTACACATCTATGCCTGACTTCCCTGAATCCATTCAGCAGTAAATATTCCATGCCGCAGAGTTGTAACTGGCCAGATGAGGTGCTATCCTGACAACAGTCAACTTCACTGCGTGCTGGTTTCTATGGCGCTTCTGAAACTGTCAGGGCAGAACTTCGTCTTCAGAAGCCAATCTCTGTTTCATCTCGGTGCATGTTCAGTGCAGCAATGGTGATGCCTTTCTTGGAGATGAGCTATAGTCATATCTCAGATCTACATTTGAAAATTTCACTTTTAAACCATGTGCCCAGATGGCTAAAAGTAGAATGTCGAATTGAACATTGTCAGAGTCTTGAAGTTCCTCGGAAAGAGGAGAAAATGAAGGTTTGCACTGCTTTCTTGAGTTTGTCCTTTCTAAAAGACAGTGTAGAGAACTAGAGGGTGCAGTGCATACCTGCCTGGTTGGAAGAAGATCCAATTATGGAGAAAAGTATGAAAAATAAAAAAATCACGAGGGGTACTTCTGACCTAATTAGAGACTTAATTTTGCTAAGCTCCATTCTTGAGCCTCCCATCACTCTAACATTTAACATCTTCCTTTGTTCTCCAGAAAGCTCTGAAATCTATACTCACACAAATATGGTAGCATGAAAAGAGCATGGAATGGGGTTTGAGTCCCAGTTCTGATACCCATTAGCCTTGAGGAGCTTGTTCTGCCTGAGCCAGCTTCCTCGTCTAAAATGGGGGTAAGATTCCTTGCCTCTCAATATTTCTTTTTTTTTTCTGAGACAGTTTTGCTCTGTCGCCCAAGCTGAGTGCAGTGGCGCCATCTTGGCTCACTACAACCTCCGCCTCCCAGGTTCAAGTGATTCTCCTGCCTTAACCTCCCAATAGCTGGAATTACAGGTGTGCACCACCACTCCTGGCTAATTTTTGTATTTTTAGCAGACACAGGGTTTTACCTGTTGGCCAGGCTGCTCTCAAAATCCTGGCCTCGAGTGATTCGCCTGCCTCAGCCTCCCAAAATACTAGGATTACACGTGTGAGCCATGGCACCTGGCCCCTGCCTCTCAATATTTCTGAGAAGTAAAGGAGTTAATATTCAGAAAACCCATAGCACTATCCTGATACATAATAAGCCCCCAGTAACACTAGCTGCTCCTCTCTGGTAGAAGGTTAATGATAGCAGTACTTACTATCCAGACTGCCTCACGCAATGCCTAGTATGCAGTAATCAATCAAAAATAATAAGATCTACCAAAAGCTGTGATCCAATAAACAAACAAAAAAACCTCCCCTTACCCCTTTCTAATGATTCTATTAGTGATACTAATGTCCCACTGTTGTTCTCTCTTAAGCTAAGTTGACTTTTCTTTATTTTTTTGTTTTGTTTTGTTTTGTTTGTTTGGAGACACAGTTTCACTCTTGTTGCCCAGGCTGGAGAGCAATGGCATGATACCAGCTCGCCACGCCCTCCGCCTCCTGGGTTCAAGCAATTCTCCAGCCTCAGCCTCCCGAGTAGCTGGGATTGCAGGCAGGCGCCACCACACCTGGCTAATTTTGTATTTTTTGTAGAGACGAGATTTCTCCATGTTGGTCAGGCTGGTCTCGAGCTCCTGACCTCAGGTGATCTGCCCACCTCGGCCTCCCAAAGTGCTGGGATTACAGGCATGAGCCACCATACTCAGCCCCAAGTTGACTTTTCTATGCTTTTATGCATGCTATTATTTCCTCTGCTTGGAATGTCCTTTTCAGCCTGTCAAACTCCTTCAAAATCCAGCTCAGATGTTGCATTTTCTTTGTGCACTCCTGACCCCACCCTCCAAATAGACTTAGTCCAACCTTCTGCTGGGTTCCCACAGCACTCAGTACCGTTTGAAAGGTATAATCGTCATTATTACATTTTTCAAAAATAATTTCATATTCATTAACCTCATTAGAGTATAAGCACCTCCATTATGTGGACTCCTTCATCTTTGCTGTCCCAGCACAGCACCTGGCACAGTTAGCTGTTCAAGACATCTCTGTTGGGTGGGTGAATGAATGAGTTCCACTCCAGTGCCTCTGTGGCGCAATTCGTCAGAACATTCTGCTGTTAATGGAAAGTTAGTGGTTCGAGTTCCACTCCAGGTTCCTGTGCTTGTGACCTCCAAGGGTCTCCTCTTCTCTTCCCTTCCCTTTCCCTTTCTCACGTAGGCTGATGTCCTGGTTTTCCAGCTGTGCACTCTACCTGCCTCTCGATGCTCTAAGCCGAGGTGTCCATCATTTGGCTGTTTGCATATTCTGATTCATGACATTTCCCTGCACAGTGCTGGCCGATACTCTGTAGCCCATCCTATCTGACTTCTCTGGCCAGCCTGCATGCCCCCTGTCAGCTCTCCCTCCAAGGCACGGTCCTTCCCCATTTCCTGATGTTTCCACTTCTGCCCCGGCCCTACAAGTTTCAGCACACACAGCTCATCAAATAGCTTTGAACCTCTCCCTTCATTTTTTTCAATCCTGTTTGGCAAATGCTTTCCAAGAGCCTACTAATGGATGGGCACAGTGACTCATGCCTGTAATCCCAGCACTTTGGGAGGCCGAGGCGGGTAGATCACCTGAGGTCAGAGGTTGGAGACCAGCCTGGCCAACATGGTGAAATCACATCTCTACTAAAAATACGAAAAGTAGCTGGGTGTGGTGGTGGGCACCTATAATCCAGCTACTCGGGAGGCTGAGGCAGGAGAATCGCTTGAACCCAGCACTCCAGCCTGGGTGACAAGAGCAAAACTCCATCTCAAAAAAAAAAAAAAAAAAAAGCCTACTAAGCAAAAAATGCTGTACGGGGTGCTTCCTAGGGTGCAAAGATAAGTAGAGTGTAGCCCTTCCTTACAAGGAACGCACACAAGGAAGAGGCACAGATCCGAATAGCTAGTTCAAGGCAGGCCATGGGAGGTACCACAACAGAGGTTTAAATCCAGGGTGTGGTGGTTTGAAGGGCTGGAAAATCATATCTGCTTGGGGATCTCAGGGACCATTTTGGAGGAGCATCACATTTTAGACTTTGCATATATGATAACAGAGGCTGGGGTGTGGGCATTGCCAACATGAGGAACAAGGCGAGGAGACCAGGAAGGGAACACGGGCCTGCTTAGGCTGGGCTGGGGTGAGGGGTGGTGAGCAGAAAGTATGGGCAGCACAAGGCATTTCATGTAGGGCCTCACACAATGAAAAGACCATACCTCTAAGGCGTTCGTTCTGCTGTCTCTGCCCATCATGTGCCCTGAAACCTTACCCAAGACTCATTTCTTCCAATACACCCTTACATTTCACCCAACCCGAATCAGCACTATCACAATTATTTTAACACGTGGGCACGCTACATTCCCTTACTTCTGGCCATTTCCTGTGAGTTTGTGACTTCCACAGACCTCTTCAGTGGTTAAGACCAGGGCTTCCCTTACCTTCATTTTCCTTCTTTTTCTGCATTAATTCAGTGCTTAGGGTAGTGTTCTTGGAATTAAGCACTTAGTAGGGCCAGAGGTCTCAACACTGTACCACGTTACTCATTTCCACATCAAAAATAAATCAGACATGATTCCTATGACTGGGGAATCCATTTTCTAGCAACTGGTAATTATGAGCAACTTAACCTCTGTGTGCTTTGGTTTCTAATTCATACAGTGGGATTAATAATCTCTTCTCTGCCCTTTTAAAATTTGGTAGTAACTGCTGAACACTTCAGAGTTCTGGAGCAGAAAGTCATGATTATGAGTAAATGAGAAACTAAAGCGAACCTTCTATTTTTAAACTCGTTGGACATTAGTCCAGTGCTCCATGACTACCTCGTGAACGTTAATGCTATTACCAGATTACCAATGAATTTGCTACTAAATGAAGCTAGGAATTAGTGTTACTGATTCACCAGGCAGTGCAGGGCCTAGCAGTCTGCAGCCCTCTTTGGCCTCATTGAGGCCTCATAGGAGTGAGATGAAAAGTAGCCTTGTGTTGCTACAGGCTGGCACCCCGGGCAAATAAAGAACTGCATTATCTGTGTCTAAATAGTCTCTGAAGGATTCTTGGTGGAGATTTGATGACCACAGTGGTGAGTTCTTCGAATTTGGAAGAGTGGAAAGCAGGATCCCAAGGGCTTTGTCAGTGACAGGAGCCCCAGTTGTCAGAAGGAATGCTGGCTGTAAAGCTACTGACAGAATTACAAAATGAATTGTTGCCATCAGAAGCATGTATTAAGCACCTGCCATCTTAGGCCCATGTGTTTGTCTCACAGAACAAGTCCCCACACCCAGTTCTCACTCCTGAGAGTTCATAGCCCAAACCACATGTCTGGCTGGATGGCTCATGCCTGTAATCCCAGCACTTTGGGAGGCCAAGGCAGGAGTATCACTTGAGCCTAAGAGCTCAAAGACCAACCCAGGCAACGTAGTGAGACCCTGTCTGTACCAAAAAAAAAAAAAAAAGTTTTAATTAGCTGAATGTGGTGGCATGTGCCTGTAGTCCTTGCTTTTTGAGAGGCTAAGGTGAAAGGATCACTGGAGCCCAGGAAGTCGAGGCTGCAGTGAGCTGTCATCACGCCACTGCACTCCAGACTGGACAACAATAAGACCCTGTCTCAAACAAACAAAACAAAACAAAAAACCAGAGATGTCTTTTTTTCTCTCATTGGCTGCATAGTTGCGTACTCGGCTAGAGATATGAAGACAAACAAATTTCGGGCCCTACCTTCACAGAGTTCACAGTCCACTCATGAAATTAAGACTGCAGACAGAGATAGCTGGTGTGACTGAAGTCAGTGTGAAGATGGTGGGCGGGAGGGGGTCATTTGCGGAGTGGCTTGTCAGGGTGCTCTCATTAGTGTTATTTAGCCTTAAATAATCAGGAAAGCCTTTGTGATGGAGGTAGCTTAAAAATGATGTGAGCTTGAGTCATGCCCCGGAGTCCCAAGGAGGGAAAGCAACAGGGCCCTGAGCTGTCCTGGAGAAGTGTTTACAGCACATAAGATGAGGGGTGGAAGGATTGGGACTGGGGGATAGTAAAGATATTAAAAATTGATTGCACAACTCTGAATATATAAAAGCTGTTAAATTGTACACTTTCAATGGATGAATTGTATAGTATGTGAATTATATCTCATAAAGCTGGTTTAAAAAGAAAAAAAGGAATCTACTAGGGAGGACTAGATATGAGGACAATAAGTCTGAGAGGTGTAGGCTTGCAAAGGAGACTCCTATGACTTCCTAGGGCTTTGGCCTGGGGGGCGTTGGACATGTGAAATGCAGCATGTGCCCCTGACAGGACCTAAGCCAGAGGGCACATGGACGCAAGTTAGGTGCCTGTGCCATTGGTTTCAGAGTTGTGGAGAAAGGGCACCTTTCTTCCCTGTGTTTAACTTGATTTAGAAGGGAGATTTACGTATACAGATGCTCCTAGACTTATGATAACATTGCATCCTGATAAACCCACCATAGATTGAAAATATCATGAGTTGAAAATGCGTGGTTGCTGGGCACAGTGGCTCACATCTGTAATCCTAGCACTTTGGGAGGCCAAGGTGGGTGGATCACTTGAGGTCAGGAGTTCAAGACCAGCCTGGCCAACATGGTGAAACACAGTCTCTACTAAAAATACTAGCCGGGTGTGGTGGCACGTGCCTGTAATCCCAGCTACTCAGGAAGCTGAGGCAGGAGAATCACGTGAACCCAGGAAGTGGAGGCTGCAGTGAGCCAAGATCGCGCCATTGCACTCCAGCCTGGGGGGCAAGAGCAAAACTCCATCTCAAAAAAAAAAAAAAAAAAAAAAGAAAAAAAAGAAAATGAATGGCTGACTGGGAGCTGAAGCTCATTGCCACTACCAGCCTTGCAGGAGAAGCATGTGAATGAGATCATTTTGGCCCTGATTCATCAGACAGGAAAAAGTAGGCTTTAAGCTTGCCTCCTGGGGCCTCTGTCGTCCATTAAGAATGAGGAGTATGTGAAAGATACTTCAGAGTAATGGGAGATACAGACAAATCAAAAAGATGACATGGTTTTCTTTTGCTGTTGTTGTAATTGCTGTCCTTTTGTATGTTATGGCCAGACTAGGAGTCCATTATTTCCTCCCATTCACTGTCCAGCTTTTATTCTTAAATGTTCATTTGTTTCTAGGACATGGTCCGGCGAGGCGAGATCATCGACAGTGATATCGAGGAGGAGTTCTACCTCCGGCGCTTGGATGCAGGGCTCTTCGTTCTCCAGCACATCTGCTACATCATGGCTGAGATCTGCAATGCCAATGTCCCCCAGGTAGGAGGGTCTTCCCCTGGATGGGCCCATCCATCCCTGCCTCCTTCCTCGCCAGCTGCTTAGGTAGACTCTCAGGGAAAGAAGGGGATCACACTCTCCTTGAATTCCTTTACTCTACCTCAGCCTTCTTTTTCAGGGATGGGGTGAGGTAAATAATTTCAAGGTGATGCATTCTGGTGTGTCAAGACAAATGGTGGTCTTTCTTTCTCTACCCATTTTTCCCTTATTAGATTCGCCAGAGGGTTCACCAGATCCTAAACATGCGAGGAAGCTCCATCAAAATTGTCAGGCATATCATCAAGGGTGAGTTGGCCGCTACTGATGCCTAGAGCTCCAGAGGATTAGATGATGCTGACTTTGTGAGCCTCTGTCAGTATCTCTGGTGTTTGTTGTGGAGTGTTTTCTGTACTGAAAGCTTAAGGGTGTTGTCCATTTGACTGTGTGTCCAGGTCATCTTTGTTAGAATACTGAAGACTAACCTCATTGCTCTTTGCCTCTGACCCTCCAGTTCCATAACTTACACACATAAACAAAAGGCACAGGGGCTTAAAACAGTTCTTAAATTTTTTAAAAAAGCAAAACAAAAAATTCAATTCCAAACTACACATAGTGGAAGGAACTTGCTTTCTTAGGGAAAAAAGCAAGGAAATGACAAGAAATACAACAGTCCTCTCTTATCCACAGTTTTGCTTTCAGTTATACACAGTCAACTGTCCAGAAATAGATGAGTATGGTACAGTAAGATATTTTGAGAGAAGCCACATTCATATAAATTTTTATAGTATATTGTTATAATTGTTCTATTATATTTTGTTATTGTTGTTAATCTCTTACTGTGCCTAATTTACAAATTAACCTTTTCATAGTTGTATATTTATCATAGATGTGTATCTATAGGAAAAAACTAGTCTACATAGGGTTCAGTACTGTGTGCAGTTTCAGGCATCCATTGGGGGTCTTGAAACACCCCTCAGGATGTGGGGGACTGCTATAACTGGAATTGGGCAGTGAATTGAGGCAGTGTGGAGTGGTGGAAAGAGTATGCCTGCCTCCCGGACCTAGCTTTGCCTCCCCTAGCTGCGATCGTGATCACATTTGTATATTTACCTAGGAGAAATTTTGCAAAGGTTACAGGAGGAACTACAGCATCTACTCTGGTACCTGACACACAGTGGGGGCTCAGTCAGTGTGAGTTTCCCTCCTTCCCTCACCCACCCCATGGAGTTCCCCAAATGCTGTTGGATCTTCGGCTGGACCTGACTCAGCTGGCCTCCAGCCAGTGAGCAAGCCCCCAGTCACAAGGCAGGGCCTGCTCTGAGCTCTAGGCGCATGCCCGCCCTCAGCCACCTAGGGACTGACTGGGGAGTGCGGGCTAGCACATGTGGTGCTGGAGGCCCGTGTTGGAATTTCTAGTACTGATGATGCCGGAGTTCAGGGAGTGTCAGATGGACTGGGTAACCACAGACAAATCAGTGTGCCCCTTGGGGCCTCATTCTGCCCATTTCTAAGATGAAGGATTAGGCTACATTTACTCAGAGCGCTTGCCTTTAAGTTGCTTCTAGCTCCCGTTCCAGATGGCAGGTAAACAGTGAGGATAAACGGAGTCCACACAATGAAGTAGAGAGCTTAAGAGCGTGGGTGCCAGGGTCAGAGGCTTCTGGATCCAAATCTTGGCTCTGTTGTTTACTCTGTTACCTCAGGCAAGATACCAGTTGCTCTGTGACCCCCTAGAATGGACAAGGGGGTTGAATGAGGTGACACAAGTTAACAGTGAACATTAGTGTGAGTATTACAAATTCCACGAAGATCATTGTCATCACTGTTTTAAGAGGCATGGCCAAAATCCTGTGGGAAGCCTTGTGAGAGAAGTGACATTGAGCTGGTCTGAGAGCTAGGACAGAGACAGTCCAAAACGAAAGAGCAGAGTGAGTCAAGGCACAGGGGCTGGGAATCTCGTCTTCTGCTCAGCCCTCCCCATCGGAGGACAGTAAATCCATTGCGCCCATTTTGTGGATGGAGAGTATGAGGCATTGGAATCTGTTGTTTTATCCTCAGAGAAAAAGAGAGTAAAGGGGGACCCATGGACACACTCAGCCCCGCTCATGCCTTCCGGAGTGGCACCCTGGGGGCTCCTTCTCAGTGTCAGATTCACGTGAATTACTGCTCAGAGTGTCACTTCGCCTCCCCACTTAGGTGTAGCCATGGTGATTTGCAACTCCAGCCTTTAAGTGGCATTTAGTCTAACGCCCATGCGTTCAATTAGAACTTCGTAATACTCTCAGCTCTGCTGTCTTGCATTGAGGCTTCTCCCTGCACCTCCATCCTTGTAATCAAAACAGTGATCTTCCAAGAAAGGAAAAGTATTTTTAACGGGTGCTGACGTGTAGTAGTTGGATGTTTTTCTTTCTCAAACCCTGCCACACACACCCTAAGTTATTCACAATTTACTGTTGTTGTGAGCCCCAGCCTCCGTCTCCCTCGGATCCTGATTCATTTCCCAGTGCCTTTTAAGGTGCCACTCCATGCTGGATCCTGAGTGGATGATCGTTGAGTGAATGAGAGGGCAAGCAAGCAGGTGAGCGAACTGGCGAAGGGTCCACACAGGCGCTGTCTGCATTCCCACCCTCTGTTCTTCTCCCTTCTCCACCTCCCCCACCTCCATGCAGACCCTCGCACCCCGCCTTCCAGGCCCGGGCTCTGCCGTTCAGTTCTCTCTCCACCACCCCCACAGCCAGTTCTGTAGTCCGTCCCACCTCTCCTACCTCCAAACTCAGCCTTGAATCCATCCACTTGTCTGCATCTGTGATTCCCATCATAGCACCCTGTTTCTTTCCTTCCAAGCCCTTATCACAGCCTGTGATTGTTTTTATTTATGTGTTTGTGTGCTCGTTTTGTCTGTCTCATACATTAAAATATAAGTGCCATGATGTGGGGACGTTGTCTGCCTTGTTCACCGTGTCTCCCCGGCACCCGGAACAATGCCAGGCACATAATGGGAACCCAGTAGCAATTTCAGACATTGTGGAATTAAACCCTGCTCTTGTATGAATTTAGTGTGGCAAACATTGACTGCAGCTCTCCTCAGGGCTAGCTGGGCACTGTGCCGAATGCTGTGCTACAGAGGTGTCGCACGGCAGCTGCCCTCGTGGAGTTTACGGCCCTTGGGGTTTAGAGGATACATGATTGACCATAATCCAGGCCCAGTGAAACGCAGGCTCCAGGAACTACTCAGCTGGCCCTGCTCCCTGCTCGGTGCCAGGCTCTACGTCCCGTCCTAGAGATACTGAAGGAATAAGCAAGATCCCTATCCCTGAGGCGTTCACAGTCTAGGGGAGAGGCTAAAAACTAATTAGAACGTGCTAAGCGCTGCGTCAAGTTGTGAACAGTGTGCTGGAGGCGTGGCACAGAGGCAGTTAGGGAAGCAGGGAGGGGGCCGCTTCTCCTCCCCAGGACTAGGACTGGTGCCCAAAGCAGGCAGAGGGAGCGAGGCTTGGAGGCAGGTCAGAGTAGGATGCAGTGACCTTGGGGAGGACTGTAGTCCCGTTAGGGGAGGCCAAGCAGAGGTGCAGGAGGCTGGAACGTTGGGTTGGGTGGGGTGGGGTGTGGCCGGGCAGGGCTCCTGAGTTCTGCTAGGTGCACGGTGAGTTTGGGGTGCAAGGGGTGACTGCATCCCTTGATTGGCCAGCAGACAGCAGACATTCTCATTAGAGCCCCAGGGAATAGTTTGAGAAATTTGAGGTAGTCTGTGTAGGGGTGATATTTAGAGCCTGGGAACTGAATGCCATTGCTCAGGTTGGAGAGGCCCTGGACATCATGCTGACAATTGAAAGAGGGTCTCTCTAGATGGAAGGCTGTAATAAAGGGTTCCCAGCCCCCTCCCACTGGGTGCTCCTGTCCTGCACCACCCACAGCAGGGGAAGCCGCTCTGCAGTGGGGCGTGGAGCCTGTGCGGTGTGGCCTGCCTCTGGGACCACCCCCTGAACAGGGTGCTGTGAGGACCCTCAGGAGCCCTCACTTGGGTGGAGAGGGTGGTGCTGAGCTTGACGAGGGGAGGCTCCCATGGAGGTGGGAGGGGTGGAAGGCTGGGCTCTGCTGGGACCCCCCGTCCGAAAAGCCCATCTGGTTCTCCTTTTCATACCACTCCCCTCCCTCATCCACCCTTCCTTCAATCAAAAGCCCAGGAAAACAAAGCCTCATAAAGAAAACCAGCTCATCAGTCTGTCCTCTTTGATTTTAATTTTGTTTTTCAGTTTGGGTTGCTTCCTTTTTTTCTTTAACATACTAATTAGATGCAAGCTTTTTTCTTTGATTTTATGGCCTACATATTTCCTAAGTTTTGCTGGCAGGATGACAGCTGATGTATCCCTTGAGGTCTCAGGAAAACGCTGATGAGGCAAGCCCAGTGGGGGACTTTTCCCGTTATTTTTCAGCCCCCATTCTCACAGTTTTCTCCCTCCTCTGTTGGGGGTGCCAAGAGCGCAGGGAGTAATTGATGGCTCATTAAAGCCCCTCTCTCTGCACACTGCTTACTCGGTGCTGCCCACGTCCAGCCTTCCCCAGAAGCAGCAGCAGCTCTGGCCTGAGGACTGTGGGCCCTCCTAGGGAACGGTGGTCTGAGGACAGAGATGCCCACGAAGAGAAGGGCAGGTGGGGTGTCTGCTCCATGAGGATGGCACCGGACTTCCTGCCATTCAGCTCTCTGGTGCTCAGCACCTGGACTGGCAGCGAGGAGTCAGTTACTGCCAACTGGGGTGCGTGCTGAGGTGGTGCTGAAGGCTTCTTTGTGCTATTCCAGAAATCCAGGACCATGGTAGGTAGAGCGGTCACTTACCAAGCTCCTACCTGCTCTGGGTCGGGCCTTTGGGGTACAGCATCTTTATCTCTGGTCCTCACAAGGGGCCTAGAAAGTGGGATAACAAGGACGCTGAGACTCACTGAGCTTAGTGGGGGTACCTGGGTCCCTAGTGATAGAAATTGGATCCAGACTCAGAATGAACTGTGCACAGCGGTAAGGAATGTGCCAACTGCTGATTGGCTCATATGCTCCTATGGGCTTTTAAGAGAGAAGAATGCAGGGCACACACCTTTAGAGAGCACCCATTTGGCATCACAGGGTGTTAGGCAGGGTTCTAAGATAAGTGAGATGCTCAGGAGGCCCTGTCCCCCACAGGTATACCTCCCCTCACAAGTGAGGTAAGAGACCCCAGCACAAAGTGGAGCCAGCACTGGGATGCAGAGGTACTGGGGCGTGAAGTTGGTGCCGCTAACTCCCAGCCAATTCACAGGACATGAAAAGGGGCCCAAAGATCCGTGGAGGCTGTACGGAGGGCCTGGCTTCTTTTTTATTTTTTATTATTGGAATAATAATTTATCATTTTGACCATTGCCACCATCATTATCGTCTATCCACAGGCCTTTTCTTTCATCCTGGAAAACTGGAACTCCCCGTTCCCCCCTCCCCGTAGCCCCTGGCAGCCACCATTCTGCGTTCTGTCTCTGTGGCTGCCTGCACGGGATGGTAGGCGGCTGTGCGTGTGCATCACGGAGCAGTCATCCCCTTGGGCGTGGTGTAGGAGCTGTGGCCTGAGAATGCTTTGAAATAGAAGTATTTGTGCCAAGGGTTGCAGTGGAAGCCCCTGGCCAGTCTCGTCGATGTTTTAGCCTCCTGGTGAAAGCTATCGGAGGACCACACAGGTGCCCGGGAGCAGCCGCGGCTGCTGCACAGCAGTGGCTGGTCTGCAGAGGAAAGCTTAGAGGATTACTGACTCAAAACTCTGTCACTGCTGGGCAGAAAGAATGAGCCAGAAACTTAAATGCTTTTAGAATTTGGCCCATAGCCCTCTCTTTGATTTGCATGTATTCTTGATGGCTTAAAATCTCCTTCCTAGAAGCCCATAAACATGTATTTCCATATTGATTTGGGGCTCTTGGTAACCCAGTTTGTCTGTGTGATTTTAAAGCTGCAGAAGCTGATAGGATTTATCTCTTGATGACATGCTGGAGTATGTGTGACTTGCACCTGGTCACGGCTACCATGTCCCCCACGGTATTTGGAGACAGGAAAGGATCGGGAGAGAGCCCTGTAGCCAGCGGCCTTGACAGGGCTCAGAGACATCTTAGGGACACCTAGGGAGCTTTTCAGCAAAGATGTCACATTTGCCTTAGGATTGCTGCCCCCAGGCCTCACCCAGTTCACCCCAGAGGGCTCTCGGGAAACGCTGCCTCGGGTAGCGTGCTGGTGGTATGTGCAGAGGGAGAGGGAACCACCCTTTGAGAACCAGCTGTGCTAAGACTGTGAAGTCCGCAGTGAGGTCCCCAGGTCCACAAGCAAGCTCTGTCCTTTCTAGCACCTGACCCTAGGCAGCTGCTTACTCTCTTCAAGCCACAGTTCCTGCATCTGTAACATGGGGAGAAGCCGTCTCAGAAGGCTGCTGTGGGAACGAGGCGAGGTGCTGTATGCAGAGCGCTCACGCGTCGGCTGCCACTTAGAAGGTGCCTATTATGTGTTAGCTGTCTTTATTGTTGTAATTAGTGTCCAAGCTCACCCAGGAATGGAGTTGCCCGGACCAGCATAAAATCTGGATCTGTATGTAACTCTGGGCAAGTTAGTAGGTAACATATTTCAGTCTTGGTTTCCTACTTTGTAAAATACACAAACAGGCCAGCACAGTCGCTCATGCCTGTAATTCCGGCACTTTGGCAAGCTGAGGTGGGCGGATCATGAGGTCAAGAGATCAAAACCATCCTGGCCAACATGGTGAAACCCTGTGTCTACTGAAAAATGCAAAAATTAGCCGGGCATAGTGGCAGGTGCCTGTAGTCCCAACTGCTCGGGAGGCTGAGGCAGGAGAATCACTTGAACCCGGGAAGGCAGAGGTTGCAGTGAGCTGAGATCACGCCACTGCACTCTGGCCTTGCAACAGAGCAAGACTCTGTCTCAGAAAAAAAGAAAGAAAGAAAGAAAAAAATAAACCTGAAATAAATATTGCCTCTCTCAGGAAGGCTCCAAGGTTGAAATGCAGTTTGGTGCCTGGGACCAAGTTACATACTCAGTAAATAGAACTTCTTTCCTTCCTTCCTTCCTTCTTTGACCTAATCCTCTCACCTGGAGTTGGCAGCAGCTTGGACTGAGATGCTACCAGGAAAGGCTGGGAGCAGCACATAGGCTCGACTTCCCGGAGCCTTGGAGGGGGTGGATGGGTGTCAGTGGGTGCTTTTCCAACCAGGTTAAATATCTATGGGACTCTGAGAACACGACCATTAGCATTGTAAGCAAAGGGCAAGGGTCTTTCTCTGCAAGTGGGTTTCATTTGAATGACGTCCCTGATGAAGTTAAAACCTACAGCCTAGCAAAATGTTCTACTCCTGGAGAAGTGCAACCTTTCAACCTTCCAAGTTCATTGTTGTTGTCAAGGTATCTGTTAGACCTGAAGGGTTTTCCTTTCCCGGTTTCTGTTTTGTGGTTATGTGTATGTCCACAAGGGTTTTCAGTATGAAAATATTGGCATTCCTCCTCTCTCCTCCCTCTTCCTCCTGCATTTTTAAAAAGGTGAACACTTAAGGCTTAAGGTTCAGGTATCTGAACCAGGCTTGTGAATACTGGTCCAGGTCTCTGCCCTGGAAGGCGGCTTTTCCCCATCCACCAGCCTCGGCGCCCCTCCCTCACCCTCTCAACATAAACAGAACAGCTTGTATTCCATGTCTGAATAGTAAACCTGCTGTCTAAAGTTTGCTTTAATATTTATGCGTTCAGCACTGCTGCCTGTTTCTGAGCTCCATCAAAGCCTTTATTGTAAGAGCATTTGAAAATGTGGGGGAAGTAAGAAAGGAGTTGATGTGTGTGCCGTCTTTCTCTCTCCACCGACCTCGCCTCCTCCTTCTCTCTTCCCCTGTCTCAGCTTTCTCTCCCTCTCCCCTCACCCTGCATTCTCTTTTCCTCTTACACACACACACATGCATGCGTGCACACACACACGTGCAGCAGAGAGAACCCTTTCCCAAGACCACTGGGAGGACTCTGTTCAATATTTATAACCTGCTGCAGCCGCTGGAATAACCTGCGGTAGCCGGCACCACCACAGTTTGCTCCAAATAGGGCTCTGCTACAGAAACAGAGAGTGAGCAAGGGCAAAGGGTGAGGGTCAGGGTGAGGTGCCTGGGGCGCCGCTTCCCGGGGCAGTGGGTGAGCACTGGGCCAGGCCGCTGGACCGGGTTCTGGGCCTGTCTCCGTGGCTGGCTCGCTGTGGGACCCTGGCCACTCACCTGCCCCCTGAGGGCTGCAATAAATTTCTGAGAACCCTGCCAGCTCTGAGATTGGTAACTTGGCATAAGAGAGTGTGACCCCAGCCAGTCCACCCCCATCTGTCCCAGCCACCAAGGCACCTGTACCATGAGACATTCCTGTTTTGGAACGCTCACAGAGCAGGAGTTTTTTTCCCCAGAGGCCAGGGGCCAGGCAGGGTAGTCTGTTGCCTAGGTAACAGGATGGTGCTGTGAGGACCAGCCCACCCCCCAGTGGCTTTTGAGGGGCTTTTTTTTTTTTTTTTTTTTTTTTGGCTATTCATACATTTCAAGATTTGAATGCCAGCTCCCCTACATCCTAGACTTGGGCAGGTTGCTTCAGTTCTCTGATAGCCTCTGTTTCCTCCTGGGTAAAGAGAGATAGCGTTCTTTACCTTGTAAGACTGCGGCAAAGGTTGCATGTGAGACGACATAGATACCATAGCAGCACACAGCACATGTGAGTCTCGTTCCGCTCTGTGTGAGACAGGCCCTCTTCCAGGTGACACTAAGCCATTCACTGCCTGTGGCCAGTCAGATCCAGAGAACGGGTGATGTGACTGTTCGCTTCTTAGCACAGTGGGAGTGACAGAGGAGACTTGCGCCTGGCACTTCTTAGCGCAGTGGGAGTGACAGAGGAGACTTGCGCCTGGGATGGGTGCTCTGTGTACCATCGGCAGGTGCGAGCAAGGCCTTGGCAGAGGTGATTCGGCAGAGGGATTGATGGAGGCGTGGGTTCCCTCCGCTTGGTGCAGCTCTAGAAAGAACTCAGGGAAGCCGGCTTTACTGTTGGAAAATCACTGCCCCAAAGCATCGGCCTGTTTCTCTACTTCCCTCCCTCCTGGGTCTGAGAAGACATTAGGAGAGCAAAGTGTTAGCTCAATCCATTAAGACTGCTGCTTCCAGACCATGCCTCCGGGGATATTTGATGCCATAATGGTCATTTCTCTATCTCCTGGGGCAGCAACTGTATCATTCACATGTGCGTAAGAGATACCACTTACTGGCAGCCCCAGCGCCTTCTCCCGAGGCTCAGTTCCTGTCTCCGTCCCCCCGGCCCTCTCTCTAAGGGGCCTTAATAGGAGGCATCACAACCATTTGCCGTTGGAGGTGATGGATGGGCCTAACAGAAGGGATGATTTCCGGAGAGAGACACACAGTTGGCACATGTCCGAATCCCAAATCCCGTTTTCCGGCACATGTCCAAAGTGATAAAGATGAATGGGGCAAAATAAAGCGGCAGCAGGAACAAAATTATTTCCCCAGCATTGGCTGGGGTAGAGCTGGCAGGGGAGGGGTGAGAGGTCACGCGCTTTGTTCTCTCTCCCCAGTCGTTGTCTGGTTTGGATCAGCAGGTGTTTTATTAAGCAAAAGCCTCTTACCAGAGAGTTCTCTCTGTTTTCTTCCTCAAGCCAGGCCCCAGTAAGGACCCAGGGGGCAGAAGTGCAGGCAGCTATCTTAGGCACCCACTCCAGGAGACTCTTCACCGCGCCACTCTGCTGGGTGGCCTCGGCCAGGCTTACACTGCTCTCCATCCAGGGAGAGAGGAAGGGAGGGGCCCGTGTGCCAGAGGCCGTGGCCTGGGGCTCCGGTGCGGGGTGACCAGGCGGGCTTTCACAGAGAAGACATCCCAGGAGGGAACCCGGAGAGGGTGTGGGACTTCCCCAGTGCCATTGCTGGCCTGAGCAAAGGAAGCTCAGGGAGGGAACTAAGGTTCCCTGGACATTTGTTATTTGCACATTTTCAGAGGGGCCCACCCAGGGTCACAGCTGTGAGTCAGAGCTAGGGTCTGATCACAGCCCGACGTTGTACCTTTTCCTCTCTGGCTGTGGGCAGGGGGCAGTCAGGGCAGTGAGGGGTTGGACCACCCCATCCCCTCCCCACTAGGTCCCCTATACTTGCTCTAGGAGCTACCGCAGAGAGTCCAGGGTCACAAGCTCACCCCTCACCATCTCCTAAAACCAGAGTGACAAGGACGCTTTTGAAAATGAAATGGAGTCTTAAGGATCACCATGCTGGAACAACAGGGAGACGAGACACAAGCCTGCCCACCATGTCACTCCGATGGCATCCTCTGCCAATCTGTTGCCAGAACCATGCCCAGAGCCTCGTCCTCCTTGGGAGTGTTTCCTTTCTCTTCCTGCTCTCCCTGAAACCTGGCGCTCCCACACCCTTCCTACCACTGGAGACACGGGAAGGGTCTTCCATGCCCCGGTACTTCTAGACTATTCTCTCTCCCTCCCTTCCCCAAATATACACAGCTATTGAATCTTGTGTTCGGGACTCTACCCCTCACAGCCCCTCCCTGTTGCTGCCACCACACCTGTGCCCGCCAGCCCCTGAGGGGATTCAGGGCTCACTGTCAGCTTCCCCACTGCTCCTGTCATATTTCTTGGTGGTTGCAACAGCCACATCTCTTTCTTACACCCCATTTCCGGTCTATCCGTAAATCCTGCTGGAGGCACCCTCAGAAAGCATCAAGAAGCTGAAGACGTTGCCTCACCTCCGCAGTTGCCTGCCTGAGCCAGGCATCTCCTTGCCCTGCCCGTCCCGCCCCGAGGGTGTCCCCCACACAGCATTGATAGGGATCTGGCAAAAGTCAAACCACGTCACTCCTCTGCTCAGGACCCTCTTAGGGACTTCCACCCCACAGAAAGGCCACGGCCCTTACTGTGGCGCACAGCCCACACCATCTGGACATGGCCCCCTCCTGTGGCTCCAGGCTGTGGCCACACTGACCTCTTCGCTGACCCTCAGATAAACCAAGGAAGCACCCCCATGCCCCCCGCTCTTCGACCCTCTGCCCTGGCTGCCTTGCCAGTCACTCCCAGACCTTTCCGCATTCATCTCCTTCTGGCCTTTAAGCAGACACTCCCTGCTGACACCCTCCTGTGTATTGTGTTCACTTTTTGCTTTGTGACCCTCACTGGGAAGTAGGCTCCACACTAGCAGAGATTTGCATCTGTTTCCATCACTCCTCTATTCCCATTCCCAAAAAGAGGTTCTCAAACTAGACCATGCATCAGCATCACCTGGAGACCAGTAAAACCCAGATCGCTGGGTCTCACCCCAGTTTCCTGTTAAGTGGGTCTAGGATGGTCCCAAGAATTTGTGTTTCTAGTAAGTTTCCACACCGTGCTGCTGCGGCTGCTGCTGCTGATTGAGTCCACACTCAGAACCACTTGCCTACAGCAGTGCCTGCCCAGTGGCGTCTGTCTTAGTCTGTTCCTGCTGCTGTAACAAAATCCCCGAGACTGGGTAATTTATGAAGAACAGAAATGTACTTCCTCACAGTTCTGGAGGCGGGGGGTCCATGAGCACCTCGACAGCCCTTGGTGTCTGCTGAGGGCCTTCCTGTTGCGTCCTCACATTGCAGAAGGGAGAAGGGCAGAGGCGCTGGAGTCCTTTGCAAGGGTCTAATCCCCCCAGATTAGACCTAATCTAGACCTACTCTAATCTTACAACTAGGTGGTAGGAGTCTAATCACCCCTAAAGCCCTTTGCTGCGTTGGGGATGAGATTTCAGCATGAATTTTGGAGGGGGCACAAACGTTCCGACCATCGTGGCATCCACACCATGTGTGTTGAATGAATAAACAAGGGAGGGAGTGAAGGGTGTGGCTAGGAGAGGAATCCCAGCATGGAAAGGTAAGTTGGGCCCTTTCCACTGAAGGCCTCAAAGGCAAGACCCCAACAAATTTGGCTACGGTGGGGGCATTAGAGCAACCTGCGCCTCTGTGGAGCTGGGGTTCTGGGAATGGTATGAAGCGACGCAGCCACAGTGGACCCCGTGCCTGGGATCCACTCCTGACCCTATCTTTGTCCCCCTAGAGTACGCGGAGAACATCGGGGATGGCCGGAGCCCGGAGTTCCGGGAGAACGAGCAAAAGCGCATCCTGGGCTTGCTGGAGAACTTCTAGAGGCACCTCGGCCTGCGCATCACGGACTCTCAGCCTCCCTCCCAGGAACAGTTTCTAGACAGCTCTGTGTGGCTTTTGCACACATTAAAGCTAGTTTTGGTATCCTCGGGCAGATTTTCTTTGTAGTGAAGCTTTGCCTGCTGACCCTCCCTTCCCCCCACCCCACAGCAGCTACTTCAAGACTCCTCCAGGGAAGGCCAGGGGCAGCCTCACTCCACCTTCGAGAGGGCTGAGGCTCAGAGGGCGTAGCAGTGACCACTTCACCACCGTGGCTACGCAGGTGGTGCTGCTGTGAGGCTGGACTGGGGACCCATCTAGAGTCCAGAGGCCCCGGCTTCATGCTCCAGCTCCCTGGGAAGACCAGCCACACGGCACAGACCTCAGAGCAGCATGCAGAGCCTGGCCACGTGTCAGGCCACTCAGGCAGGGGCTGCATGAGGGATTACCAGATCCCGACGCGGGGGTGAGGCCCAGGCACTGGGGCTGTTTAGAGCTCCTGGCTGATTCCATGCACCAGGGCGAGAGCCGCTGCTTGAGAGCAGGCAGGTTTGGGTCCATATCCCCACTGCAGCATTCCCAGCTGTGCGTTTGGTTTTGGTTTTGGGGTTTTCTTTAGACACGGTCTTACTCTGTGGCCCAGGCTGCAGTGCACTGGTGGGATCACGGCTCACCGCAGCTTTGACTTCCTGGGCTCAGGCGATCCTCCCTCCTCAGCCTCCTGAGTAGCTGAGAGGGAGATGCCACCACATCTGGCTGATTGAGCTGTACATTTGGGTAAGTGACTTTCACCTTTCCGAATCTCACTGCTTCAACTGCAGAGTGAGGCCAGTGTAGCATTCACTGCTGAGGACAGCGTGCTCAGAGCCCGCAGCACAGTCCCGAGGGCGCAGTAGTGGCATCGTAGGTGCTGCTTCCTCTTGTTCTTCCCATGAACATTTGTGACTTCAGAACTGTGATTTCAGGCCGGGTATGGTGGCTTGTGCCTATAATCCCAGCACTTTGGGAGGCCAAGGTGGGGAGGATCTTTGAGCTCAGAAGTTCAAGAGCAGCCTGGGAAACATGGTGAAACCCAATCTCTACAAAAAATAGAAAACCTGGCCAGGCATGGTGATGCATACCTGTGATGTCAGCTACACAGGAGGCTGAGGTGGGAGGAGTCCCTGAGCCCAGGAGGTCAGGGCTGCAGTGAGCTATGATCATTCCACTGTACTACATACAGCCTGGGTGTTACAGCAAGACCCTGTCTCAAAAAACAAAAAAGCATTGTGATTCTACTCACTAGACAGAGGTGATGAGAAGGTTGGTTTCCCCTCAGAAGTTAGCAGTGCTTTACATGTTTTTAATCCGTCCTCAAAGAACACGGTCCCCATGAGTGAGGAGGCAGAAGAGCACCCAGCGGTAGAAAAGCCACATTTCATTCCAATGCAGAGTGTGGCCCAGGGTCAAGACAGGCTGCCGGGGATGCCACACGCCTCGGACTGTGTCCCTGCTGCTCTTGCTGCTCCCTAGACCCTGAGGGACAGGGCTCCAAGCGGCCACTGCCATCTAGCCAGAGTTGACCTACTGCTGGGCGAAACCTGTTTGCCATCCCAGGAAGCCACCAAGAAGTCCCTGAAGAAGATGGGACCTGCTCTGTGTCCAGCCTTGGGCCGGGGACGGAAGAGTGAGTAAGGCAGGCCCTGCCCGCTGGTGCTCGCTCTCAGCCTGGCTTAACTGTGCAGTAGGGGCAGGAGAGCGCGACAGGGCCTGTCCCAGGATCAGATGGCGGCACCATTACATTGGGTCCAGCTCTTCCTTGACTTTCCTGTAACTGTAGTAGCTGGCACATTGTCGTCCCCGATTTATGCAAGCTGAGGCTGAGGTCTTGGAGGGGGTAAATGGCTGCACAAGGCCCTGTGGCCAACAAGCCGCAGAACCCGCGTTCCAGCCAGGCCTGTCCGACTGCACAGTCCACAACCTCCTGCACCGAGCTCCTCTGCTGGAGGAGCCACACTGTACCGGCTCCCACCGTGCTCCCACCCACTCATCTGTCATGTGGTTTAATAAATTCACAAAAAATAGAGCATGTCCAGGTAACCTAGAGAAGCAGACTTCTAGAGATAAGATTGGTACTTAGAGATCCCAGTCCTTCACCTTTATTTTCTTTTCAGTTTCAATTTTAACCAGGTAATGCTTGCAAACAGTATAGGCGCTCAAAATTTATCAAAAAGCTAGGCAGTGAGGAGCCCTCCCGCCCATCTCCCCTCCCCTAGGCCTTCCTGCCTCTGGAGGCAGCCACTCCCCTCCGAGCCTCCTCCAGAGTTCTGGCCAGCGTTTTGCCAGCCTTGTTTGGAAGCCCAGGCCTCCCCACCAGCTCCCAGAGGCCAACATAGGAAGGGAGGGCCAGGTGGCTCCAGCACTCCCAATCCAGCATGGCCGCCGCACCTTGCCCTGCTTCGCCTGTGGCAGCCTCCTAAGATTCTGTCCCTTTGCTAATTAAGCAAGTTGGAACTCTTCCCTTGACAAATGAGGAAGCACTCCCCTTTTCCATCAGTTTTGTGTGGGGAGGGTTGGGGGCAATGTGAGGTGTAGTCCCTTGGGGTGCAGCAGGGGAATACAATTCCAGGGGCCGAGGAAAGGAGACAGGGTAAGGAGAAAGCAGCAGCCACGACTCCCCGATTTCAGCGACCCAAGACCCCATAGCGCTCTTCAGGGCGAGGTAGAGCTCCTTGTTGCTCACCCCAGGCTCTTGGGGCCTGGTACCGGCTCTCAAGCTGCTTGCGTGCTGCCTGCCTAAGAAACTGCCTGCCTCGGGCGGGCGCAGTGCCTCACGCCTGTAATCCCAGCACTTTGGGAGGCCAAGGTGGGCAGATCACCTGAGGTCGGGAGTTTTAGACCAGCCTGACCAACAGGGAGAAACACCATCTCTACTTAAAAAAATACAAAGTTAGCCGGGCATGGTGGCACATGCCCATAATCCCAGCTACTTGGCACACCATGGCCGGAGAATCACTTGAACCCAGGAGGCAGAGGTTGCAGTGAGCTGAGATGCCGCCATTGCACTCCAGCCTGGGCAACAAGAGCAAACTCCGTCAAAAAAAGAACAAAAGAAACTGTCTGCCTCACAAAGCAGCACCTCCCCTCTGGGGGCACTTCTTGGGCTTCCAGGGAAGGCTGCCCTTGGCCTGTGGCCCTGAACCTGACTTCTTTGCCCACTGTAGGGGTTCAGTCTAAATTTGCTCCTTCAGACAAAGCTTCTTCCTGTTCATCCTCACGTCCATAGCTGAGTCGGACCAGACCATGGCATCCAGAGAGACACTATTCCTCTTCCAACCCACACGTGGCAATCACATTGCCTTGTAGCAAGACTAGCCAGGGTTTCTTCACAGGGGAAATAGGATTCCACCCTCGTCTTCCGTTGCAGTTTGCTGCTCCGTTTGTGGTGGTCGAACGCCTGGATTCAGCAGCAGCAAGATGGGCTGTGTCTAATTCAGAGATTTGCATGCAGGCTGCGTGCCTTCCTTATCTGGGGAAATGCATTGTCAGGGCTGCTGGAAGGCATCCTTCAGTCACCCCCACGGTAGCACCAGGGCGCAGGTGGCATCTTCTGCCATTACTGAGGGCGTCAATTTAGTGTCAACAGGGAGACGAGCCTCGCTTTCCTAAAGGCAAGGCTTCTTGATTAGATTTCCTTACCCAACAATAGAGGTAAAAGCAGACTCGCATTTTTCAATCTGTCTTGCTCTTTGGCACACATGGAAAGTGGCTGGTAGCGCAGTGGCGGGCCTTCATTATCTGTGCTGGGGAAAATGGCAGGCCTTTCCCAGTCACCTCCTTCTTGATTAGGTAACACGTGCCCTTGGTGTAAACCTCAGGTTCGTAATGACACAGGGCAGACGTCTCCCTGCCAGGTATGTCTCCCAGCCACCCAGCACCCCTCCCCAGAAGCCATCATGACTAATGAGCGGAAGTGCCCTTTAAGAGAATCTTAATCGTTTTCAAGCGAATAAAAATATGTTTAACACAAATGGTGGGATAATTGTGTTCCCGTTCTGCACCTTGCTTCTCATTCCCCGTCACCACACACACACAGCTGCCCACGCTCCTTTAATAGGGGCACTCCGTCCCAGAGCTGCACCATGATTTAGTTAATTTCGGTAATGGACATTCGGATTCCGATCTTGGGCTATTACAATGCTGCAGTGATCATCCTTGTATGGGGCGCCATTTCACACATGTGTAAGTTTAAACTCCCAAGTGGCATTGCCAAGTCAAAGACAGTGTGCCTTTTTCGTTGTGATATATATTGCCACACTGCCCTTCTTTTGTCAACTGCGGGCATGAGTGTCCTCTGCCCGCACGTACCCTCACCAGCACACTGTTAGCAGGCTTGGCGCTTTGCCTCTGTGGGTGAACCGTGCTGCCTGCTTCTTGTTTTAATCTGCTTTTCTCTTATAAGTGAGGTCATTTAGTGTGCTAGAAAAATAGAATTATACCGTGTGCGCCATATTAACTAATACTCATCGAGCTCTTGACTCGAGCCAAGTACTTTCCTCGGATTCGCTCTTTTAACCCTCCTTCCTGAAGTGTAGGTACCTCCTTTTGTTGTTGCCCAGGCTGGTCTCGAACTCCTGGGCTCAAGCAGTCCCCCTGCCTCAGCCTCCTGGGATTGCAGGCATGAGCGCCCGGCCTGATGTGTAGGTGCTTTCCTCATCAAGTCCATGCCACAGATGACGACACCAGACTGAGAGCCGCGGTGGTTTAGAGTGACAGCTGGGAATGGAACCCAAGCAGACTCTTGCTCCTAATCTCGGAGCCACGCTGTCTTCCAGCTGGTTGTTAGAGAGGGCCTGGGGAGGCTGAAGAAGGTGCACAGAACACATTGGGAGCAGAAGCCCCGGAAAGGCAGCCCTTCCCCACCCCATGACTGAAACCCGTGCGGCTCTGCAGAGGCCCAGCTCCCTTCAGCCTATCCCCACCACACCTCAGTGCCTGGCTGCCATCCTCACCAGCATGGAGGCCCTGGGCCGTGTTTCCTGGCAAGGGAGGGGCAGTCACATGAATGTGGCCCTGGCTGATCTCCTGTGGGAAGGGCGAAAATATGAGAAACATCTGGAAGGCAAGGCTTTCCATCTGCAGCAGTGAGGAGAGCCACTGTTGAGCATGGCTGCAGTGAGGATCGTTGCCTGACCCCCTACCCCATCCACCCACTCCTACCTGTGCACAGAGCCCAGATTCCTTCTCGTCCAGATGATCCTACCAGCCTGCTCTCCTCACCCCATGTGCCTCCTTCCGTGCGCCTCCTAGTAAGCACTTGCTGAGCACCTACTGTGTGCCAGGCCCAGGCTGGGTGCTGAGGGGTGCACTGAAGGTTGAGATGCGCTTTGAGCTCTCAGCATAGTCAAACAGGGCATCACCATAGAGCGAAAAATGGGCTTCAGAGAGGTGAGCAAAGGCTGTGGGACAGAGGAAGGTCCCCTGCCTGGAGGACTGTGCACCCTTGTATCTGGAGCAACTTTCACCAGAGTCTGAATGATGGCCGTGAGCGTCGAAAGCAAGAGGTGGAAAGTGTTTAGAGGCAGAGGGCTGGGATACAGTAAAACACAGGGCCCCGGGGACTTCCGCGCTTTCAGCTGCCTCATTGGAGGCCCCAGCTACCTTGACGTTGGCATGGCAGGGGGGTTTAATGAGCTCTCGGCCATGGCAGAAGCTAACAGCCTCTGGGTTGTGCTTGTTCAGAGTCACAGAGCTTGTTCCAGGACAGGTCCTGTGTCCACTTCCCCGAGGCTCTTTCAGTCCCTGAATGAGGGGGAAGCAGATTCCATCACAGGGTGACAAGCAGGGCTACCCAGGCAGTGCTGAGCCTCCCAGGAAGTCCACGGCCCCTGGGGAGCAGCTGGGGAAAAGCCACCAGGGGATAGACTTAACAGAGGCCAGGGCCGGGGAAAAGGCTGGGAAAAGGCTGGGAAAGCTGCAGTCTGGCTGCAGCTCCTGGGGCCTGCATGAGCCAGCCCCATCTAGGAAACCCCCAGGAGCACAGGGGCAGGCACCTGCCCTCAGCCCAGCCACTGTAAGCCATGAGCATGACCCTCACACTCAGAGTCTCAGTACTCCTTTACTCAAGGACAGCAAGTGGCTGACCCGGTACCTGCGGCCGGGTCACGGTACCCAGCTGATCCTCCACCACCCATGGCTCCATCACTTGCTGAACACCCTTCATAAGCCACTTAGGAAACTAAACAGACATTGTGCCTGGCCTCTGGGAGCATGCAAACCCAAGGGACAGACCAAAGACAGATATGCAAACAGATACATCGGTGACAACTCAGTGTGACTGACGAGGGGGCGACCAGGGTGCGGCGGGATGCGCTGGGGACTGGGGGGACCTTGGGCTGAGTGGCCTGGAAAACCCTCTTTGACAAGTGGCTTTGAGCTTGAGCTAAGCTCCGAATGATGTCAAGGAACTGGGTGGCCAAGAGACAGGGGACGGGGGGGTGGGGGGCGGTCTAAGCAGAGGCACAGGGCAAAGGTCCTGAGCAAAGGGAGAGCAACGTTGTCCTCCAGAAAAGAGCCCAAAGTGGCTGAACCCAAGAGTGAGACAGGGGACGGATCTTACAGGGCCTTGAGGGCCTCAGGGGAGTTTTGAGCCTGGAACCGGCATGATTTGATGTTGGAAAGATGCCTGTGGCTGCTCTGTGGGGGACACTGCGGAGACCAGCGTGGAAGCAGAGATCTGAGAAGCGGCTGGTGCACGCTGGACCAGAAGGAGATGCTGGCGCTTCGGACTGGGAACGGGCACTGGGTTGGAGATAGGGGATTTGGGATATATTGAGGAGGAGCCAACCAGACACTGCAGAGCAGGGCCCCCATCCTGGGAGCCTTCCCCCAGCACCGAGAACTGGGAGCAGCTTCACTGGCCCCGCAGGAGTCGGGTGGGGCCAGTGGAGAGAGCTGCTCAGTATATAAATATCTTTAATGAATAAATAGAAGTGCTTTTAGGGCTGGCGGAGTCGTATCATTTCCACCTGCCGTAAAATTTCATTAGACGCAGGCGCTGCAGGGGAGAGGAATGGCTGCAATAAATCTACCCGCCCACCCTCAGCCCTGCCTCCACTCTGAGTCGACTCAGCCCCACTCGCTGGAGGGGCCAGACCCAGGCCCTTCTCCCCAGGCCTTCCTGGGGCCCAGGAGAGCCTGGGCCTTCCCTGCCCCACCCCCTCATTGAACAGGCAAGAGACGGCAGAGAGCTGTGGCTTATCACTGAAAACCAGGGGCCTCACTCTCCTCAGCTGGGAAATGGGTACGACAGTTTCTGCCCCCATCTAATGCAGATGAGTTTCGGGGGAAGTGGTGTCCAAAACTTAGGATTCCTGGAAGAGCAGAGCTGAGGCAAAGCATACCTTGAGAGTACCCAGTTTTACAAATGAACAGAGGCCCCAAGAGAGTAGATGACTGTCCAGGGCGGGCGCGGTGGCTCACACCTGTAATCCCAGCACTTTGGGAGCAGGTGGATCACCTGAGATCGGGAGTTTGAGACCAGCCTGACCAACAGTGTGAAACCCCATCTCTACTAAAAATATAAAAATTAGCTGGGCATGGTGGCGCATGCCTGTGATTCCAGTTACTCAGGACGCTGAGGCAGGAGAATCGTTTGAACCCAGGAGGCAGAGGTTGCAATGAACTGTGCGCGCACCACTGCACTCCAGCCTGGGTGACAGAGCGAGACTCCATCTCAAAAAAAAAAAGAGTAAGTGACTGTCCTAAGGTCACACAGGGTCTGCAGGGTTTGGTGCTCAGAAACTACCACAGTGACAACTCCATTTTTTTTTTTTTTTTTTTTTTTGAGATGGGATATTTTGCTCTGTCCCCCAGGCTGGAGTACAGTGGCATGATCTCAGCTCACTGCAACCTCTGCCTCTCGGATTCAAGGGATTCTCCTGCCTCAGCCTCCTGAGTAGCTGGGATTACAGGCATGTGCCACTATGCTCAGCTAACTTTTGTATTTTTTGTAGAGAGAGTCTCACCATGTTGGTCAGGCTAGTCTCGAACGCCTGACCTCGAGATCCCCCTGCCTCGGCCCCCCAAAGTGCTGGGATTACAGGTGTGAGCTACTGTGCCCGGCTGACAGCTCCATTCTTTAGCATTAATCACATGCTTGGCTCTATACTAAGCATTTGGCATGCACCATCTCACTGAGTCCTATTACCAGCCCATTTTGCAGATGAGAACACTGAGACCCAGAGAGAGCGAGGATCCATACTTCCCCATCAGTTAGTGACAGAGACAGATGAGTATCCAGGTCTCTGCCCTGCCTCAGAAGCCTTTTTCTGTTTTTTTTCAAGCATGGTAAGGCTGGGATTACGTTTTCTTGAACCTACAAATCATCAAAGCGTGAGTCTTTGGAAGGACTGGGGTAGAAAGTTCACTGAGTGCCAGCCGGGTATGGTGGCTCACGCCTATAATCCCAGCACTTTGGGAAGCCAAGGAGGGGTGGATCACTTCAAGTAAAAAGTCCTAACATGGCTAACATGGTGAAAACCCGTCTCTACTAAAAATACAAAATTAGCTAGGCATGGTGGTGGGCGCCTGTAATCCCAGCTACTCGGGAGGCTGAGGCTTGAATCTGGGAGACTGAGGTTCCAGATTGCAGTAAGCCGAGATCCTGCCATTGCACTCCAGCCTAGGCTCCACCTCAAAAAAAAAAAAAGAAAAAAAGGTTTACCAAGTGCCTACTGCGTGCAGGCAGCCTCTGAACTGAGTGAAGGCTGCTCTCCCTAGCACTGCACTGTATCCCTGAAGCTTCTTCCAAGGTGGCCATGCTCACTTCCACCTTACAAATAAGAAAAGGAAGCACAGAGAAATCAAGGAATTTGCCCATGGTCACATAACTCTGCCTCTGACCTTGGCTACAGCTGCCGGTCCGCAGAGAAGTGTGGATCCTCAGACCCCACACTCGGCTCCACTGGCTGCCTGCCCCATCATGCTTCAGTGGGTATGAGGCCAGGAACACTGGCCAGATGGACAGGCCCAGCTGGCAACGTGCCAGGGCCCCTGGTTATCGGTTAAGCTCATTAAGTAGCCATGACAGGACATGGCCTGGGCCAGCTGCCTTTCCCTACACCTCACGCCAGCCCTCCTGGGAAGAGGGCCTGATGACAGGTACCTGCTTTTAGCAGCTGCAGGCAGAAGTCTCCCTGTTGTGGAGGAAGATCCAAAGATGCACAGACTGAACTTCCCCAGGCTGGCCCCTGGGCCCACCTGCTGCCTGACCTCCTCCAGGCTGGGCCTGTGGACCCATGTGGGGAGTGAGCACAGGATGTGGATGCTGGAGCTGGGCTGCCTGGGCCCAAATCCCAGCCCTGCTACTCCCCAGTTGTGTGCCCTGGGTGAGTCACCTTACTCTCTGAGCCTCGGTCTCCTCATCTGTCATATGGGGGGATGGTGCTGCAGAAGACCCCTCACTGTGGAGACCTGCCACAAGCTGATGCACGCAAAGGGCTTGACCAACTGTAAAGTGCTTATCCAGTCTCCTATCGTCATTACTGATATTCCTGAAATACTGTTAGATGAGACTAGACCGTTCCCCACTGGACTGCAGGGTGATTCATCATTACTTATACCAGAACAACTGAACAAACCCATAAAACATCAATCATCAGTAACCACCCAAGGCAAAGTCCTTTAGGAGCAGAGTGAGCAGCATACCTGTATACAGTAAGGATGCAAGTGCTCTTTCAGCCAAAGTACTGTGGGCCTGAGCCACTGGTGGAGTCCAGCCATGGCTTCCAGCCCCCACGGGTGCTCCCTCATCTGTCAGCTCACGAGGGCATCCCCCTCTGTTTCTACTCCCCGGCCCCGCCACTTCCCGTTTCCCCTTGGCCAATTCTGTTCCTTGCTCAGGACTAGCTCTGGGCTGGATGCAGCCCTCTCTGGGAGGCAGGACCACAAATCCTGCCCTGGAGAGGGAGACGGATGCAGACATAACCCGCCATCAGCCAGGCCATGATGAGTACAGGTCCTGCCGCCCGAGGACAGGGCTGATTTTCATCCATTTCTGCACTTGGTGCCCAGCACAGGGCACCCCACCCTGGAGGCACACCTCCAACACGCCTGCAGCAGGTCGCTTCTGAGCACTTAGCACGAGCCAGCCCTGGGCAGAGCCATGGGGATTTCACGGCAAACGAGGCAGAATGCTCCCAGCCCTGCCGCCGTCGAGGAGCGGGAGACTCAGAGTAAACAGGCAGGCAGACAGCAGGGCAGCTTGAAAATAACAGTGACTGGAAGTGAGGGTGCTGCCTCGGCCTGGACGGTCAGGGGAGGCCCTCGAGGAGGCGATGTCGGATTGAGATTGGATTGATGAGTGCAGCCGCAGCCAGGGGAGGTTGGGAATCATATTCTAGGCAGAGGGAGTAGTAATGCCTCGAGTGTGCCTCACATATTCGAGGAGAAGCCAGGAGTGTGTGTGAGTGACAGGGAGGTGAGGGGGCTCAAAGCAGAGGTGGGGTCCTCTAGATGGTCAGCTCAGTCACCTCACCTGGCCAGAGACTAAGGCCATTCCTGAATTCACTCACCCACCTCTCCCACCAGCCTTTGTCCAGCCATTTATCCATCCACCCACCTGTCCGCTTAGCCATCCCCCATCCAGCATGTACTGGTCCCCTCTCGAAGCAGCTCCTCCCTGGTTTGGAGGATATGAGAGTGACTGAACTGGCCCCTGGCTCTCTGGAGCACCTCATGGTCTCATGGGAGAGATCATCATGCGAAGAGGCGATCACAACCCAGAGATGTGACCAGGGACACAGAGTCGGGAGGGAGGAAGAGCAGGAGATGAGAGGAGGGAGGGGTCAGTGCAGCCCGGCTGCACCTCGGGACGCTGGGTCTGCAATGTCATCCTCCCAGACAAAGGACAGTATATTATTAGTGTTATTAATTATCATTAATCTAATTAAATGGCAATTACAATTAACACAGCGACAAAAAGCCACCTTGGATTTAAATGCCTCTTCTCTGGCACCGGAGTCAGTGATTTTTCCCAGCTCAGCCCCACACCCCGCCGCAGCACGACACATGCAGCAGGTGCTCGGCCAACCTTTAAGATCAAAGTCACAGCTCAGGTACCACAAGGCCCAACTCCCTCATCTTACAGATGGACAGACTGAGGCCCCAGAAGGGGAAGGGATGGGCACCAGGTCACCTGCAAGTCTATGGTGAAGGTGGAGTCAAGCCAAGAAGCCTGATTCCCAAATGCATCCCAACTCACTCCATCTCTCGCTGCCTTTATTTTTTTCCAAGAAAAAACAGCTGTCAGAGGCAGCCACCCTGTTACCAATTAAACAAGGCAAATTCTATCGGAACAGAATCAGAGGCACCCCGGACACCTAATTACACAGTCTGGATGAGAAACTCAGGCAGGGAAATAGAAATATGAACAAGCAGCACTGCCAGACAGCAGGGGCACCCTCCCCATCGCCAGAGCTGCCGCCCCTTCCCACTGAACCTCGGGACAAAACGTGTCTCCCAGTCCTCAAATAAGATCCCTGCTCCCCCGGTGGAGGCTCACACACAGACCTCCCCTTTCCCCACAGCACCGAGCCAGGGCTCCCAGAGACAACTGGGGAGGCATGGAAGTGGCAGTGGGCATCTGGGCTGGCACAGGGCATCCTCCCAGAGCCTTCCCAAGAACCCTGTGGAAAACAGGTGTCAGTTCAGGTTGACAGCCAGGGCAGCCCAGTTGGGGCCCAGCGAGATTGGGCAGAGCTGGGCTTGAGCCCACATCTGCTGACCCTGGAGACGGAGCTCTGCCTGGGGCACCTCCTGTGGGTGCTGCCTCTCTTCTGGCCAGTGCACCTGGAGGTCTGTCCCTGGGAGGGTTAGACCCATCCAGTAGCATCACAGGCAGGAGGCTGGACTTGGCTGTCCCTGCCTGCCGAGAGACTCTGTGACTGTATCTTGTGAGGATGTGAGCAGGTGAGGGCAGAGCCCCTGTCTGATTCCATTTCCGTGTTCCCCATACTGGCCGGCACCACGGCAGACAGGAAGGCACGTGCCACACGCAATGTTGGGCTCTAGGGAGACAAAAATGAGCACAATAGACAAAGATCTCTGCTTTCAAAGAACTCATGAAGAGGAGATGGGCAATAAAAAACCTAACCAGCCAACCAAAGGGAGGGAATTCATTGATATGTTTTCTGATAGGAATAAATGGTAGGGCTGGACGCAGCAGCTCATGCCTATAATCCCAGCACTGGGAAGCCAAGGCGGGCAGACTGCTTGAGCCCAGAAGTTCAAGACCAGCCTGGGCAACAAAGCGAGACCTCATCTCTACAAAAATTTAAAAATTAGCCAGGCATGATGGTGCATGCCTGTGGTCCCAGCTACTCAGGAGGCTGAGGCAAGAGGATCGCTTGAGTTGAGGAGTTCAAGGCTGCAGTGACCATGATGGCACCACTGCACTCTGGCCTAGGCAAGACAGTGAGACCCTGTCTCTTACAAAAAATAATTAATTAATAAATAATAGGAAGGCAGGTATGGTGGCTCTTGCCTGCAATCCCAACACTTTGGGAAGCCGAGGCAGGTGGATACGAGGGTCAGGAGTTCAAGGTCAGCCTGGCCAACATGGTGAAGCCCTGTCTCTACTAAAAATACAAAAATTAGTCCAGTGTGGTGGTGCATGCCTGTAATCCCAGTTACTCGGGAGGCTAAGGCAGGAGAATCACTTGAACCCAGGAGTTGGAGGTTGCAATGAGCCAAGATTGCACCACTGTACTCCAGCCTGGGCGACAGAGCAAGACTCCGTCTCAAAAAAATAAAAAGGCTGGAGATGGTGGCTCATGCCTGTAATCTCAGCACTTTGGGAGGCTGAGGCAGGCAGATCACCGGAAGTCAGGAGTTCGAGACCAGCCTGCCCAACATTTCTACTAAAAATACAAAATTAGCCGGGCGTGGTGGTGTGTGCCTCTAACCCAGCTACTTGGGAGTCTGAGGCAGGAGAATTGCTTGAACCCAGGAGGCGGAGGTTGCAGTGAGCCGAGATTGCACCACTGCACTCCAGCCTGGGCAATAAGGAGCGAATCTCCACCTCAAAAATAAATAAATCAGTTAAATGATAGAAAGGAAATGCACAAGCTAATGAGATAGAGCAAATTGGAGTGTGGGTGTAGGAAGGTCTGTGCAGGGCCAGGCGGTCCTGCACGGCCTCTCTGAGGAGGTGAGGTGTGAGCTGAGGCCTGAATGGTGCGTGGGAACAGCCGTGGGAGGAACTGGAGGAATGTCCCAGAAACGGGAAGAGGGTGTGCAAACCGAGTGAGCCAGTGAACAGATGTATCAGCCAGCGAGTAGGTAGACAGAAATGCGGGCAGAAGGGGTCTGCTTAGGAAGGCAGGCCAGGCCCACAGCCGAGCTGGCAGCCCCCTGCTCCCCTCTGCAGGGACCCTTCCCCTTGGTGGGTCACAGGCCCCTCTGAGGGTTCCCAGCGTTGGGGGTGTCCTCCCTTCAGGCCCTCCACGAGTGGCTTCCTCTGAGGTGGCTGTGCCCATCCCCTCCTCCTGGTGTTATTGGTGCATCATGAATAATCTTTATCCTCCTTCCTCGGAGCTCTTTCCCTTCCTACCACCTGCTGACTCCCTCCTCGTAGGCAGAGGCTGAGAAAAAAGTCCATGGGCTTTCCGAGCCTGGATTCCCCATCTCTGAATGGAGAACGTGCCTGCTATGCCCCCAGGTTCTGCCTTTTTCAGGCCATGGGCTCTGACTCCAGCCTTCCTGTGTGTGACCTGCCACAAGGGACCACTTTCCCTGAGCCCCCAGTTTTTCGTTTTTGTTTGAGTTGGGAGTCTCACTGTCACCCAGGCTGAAGTGCAATGGCACCATCTCAGCTTACTGCAACCTCTGCCTCCTGGGTTCAAGCAATTCACCTGCCTCTCAGCCTCCCAAGTAGCTGGGACTACAGGCACGCACCACCATGCCCAGCTAATTTTTGTATTTTTAGTAGAGACAGGGTTTCACCATGTTGGCCAGGCTGGTCTCTAACTCCTGACCTCAGGTGATCTGCCCACCTCAGCCTCCCTAAGTGCTAGGATTACAGGCGTGAGCCACCATGTTTGGCCCTGAGCCTCTGTTTCTGCACCTAAGAGGGAGAGAGTAACAGTTCCCCCCACCCCATGCTGCTTCCCAGGTGTTGGCTCACAGTTCTCTCAGTTCCCTGCAGATGGGGCATTACCTCGACCACCCTTCACAGATGCGAAGCCCAGGCCTAGGAGGAATGCTGCAGCTTGGCGAAGGTCACATGTCCAGCAAGTGGTGCAGTGGGATTGGAAATGACTCAGGTGTTTGCTGGGTTAGACACTAGTGCTGTTTCAACACAAATTTCCCAGTTTTGGCGGTTGTCTTCTGGTTACGTAAGAATATGTCTTTGTTGTAGAAAATACACAGTAAAATATTCAGGGATGAGAATGTATCATGAACTGTACCTGCAACTTTTCTATAGGTTTGAGATTCGTTGGAAATATCAAAAAATTAAAACATCCAAAATATAAAAGTAAACAAAGACCAGTGCTCCGCCCATGCCGGGTCAGTGCCCACACCAGGCATGGCGCTGGCCAGGCTGCAGATGGACGCACGTTTTGTATTCACTGGCTCCTGCGGGGCAGGTGATGTGATTTTACTCTTCGCTTTGCCAACCAGGAAACAAAAGCTTAGAGTTGTTCAGCCATTTTCTGAGGCCACACAGCCAGTAAGACACAGGGTGCATGTTCCTGAGGAGCTTTCCCTAGAGAGGTGGGAGGGTCAGGAGAGAAAAAACACGAAGAAGTTGGGGAGGGCAGGGGCCAGTGACTTGGCGCTGGGGGGCTGGGCAGGAGAGGCCTCTGGGCTGGGAGGCAGGATGGAGATGCTGGCTGCCGGGCTGCTGGGGCCCAGGGCACTGAGCCACATGGACCCCCTCCCTTGCCCTACAGTGCCCCCAACCCTCACTGGGAAGGGAGGGAAGCCCGTGACTCCCACCTCGGTCAAGGGCTGATTGATCCTCCACAGTCCCCGGGGCTGGTCCCTTCGTCCGTACCTTGGGCTGCTGCGTGTTTTCTTGTCTCTGATTGTAAACAGATTTGACTAAAGAGGTAAATTAGAAGTTAATTAGAGAGAACATGATTGATGAGGCAGTTTGCTGTGATTGGGAGGCGCGGAAAGGATGGGGCTTCCCGCATGGAGGTGGAGGGTGAGGGAAAGGGGTATAGAATTCACAGGCCGGTGGATCTGCAGGGGCGCCCAGCACCTCGAGGGGCCAACGCGAGGCCGCCCTTTCTTCTGGGCTCCATGGTCAAGGCCAGGTCCCCCAGGCAGGAAGCCCCAAGTGGAGCACTCATGAAACCCCATAATTGGCGACCAGGCCACTGCTGGTCTCTGGGACGAAGCATCCACCTGTCCCTGGTACGGCCAGAACCTTCATCTTAGAGCTGCGGGCTGGGCTGGGAAGGCGCTGATGCTTATTAAACATTGATGCTGCTCCAGGCCCTGTGTATTTTCTCAAAACCCTGCAAGACTGATGCTGTATCACCATTTTCCAGATTAGGCAATCAGGATTCAGAGAGCTGAACCAGCTTACCAAGGTCACACAGCTAACAGGGACAGAGTGAGAACTGGCCTCTAGAGCAAAGCCTCTGCCTTTCTGAGTTCCAGGCTGCATGCCAGGTCAGGTGGTCCAAGCTCAGGTGCCCTCTCTCCAGCACCCCTGCTTACATACCTCCAGCAATGGTGAGCTCACTTCTCCCCAGAGAGGCAGGACAGCTCATTATGGGAGCTTTGTCCTTGTCCTTGGACCTAGTCTACCTCCCTTCAGAGCCACCTCCAGGGCCCCTGCTTTGCCACTCCCCTGCCTCCCTCACATCTCAGAACACAGACCTCCAGGGTGAGAAGGAACCTCAGGGGTCATCCTACCCAAGTCTCTCATTCTCCTGGGGAAACTGAGGCTGAGAGGGATACAAAACGCCAGAGAGACACAGTGTGCCAGTGTCACTGATGAGTGGGCCTTCCCTGTGGCTGGGGTGCAGGCATCATGTCCCGCCCAGGGCTGAAGGTGCTGCTCTCCATTAATTCCCACCATTCATTCTCCAAGATTTACTGAGACCCGACTGTGCACTAGGCCTTGAGAGGACAGAAGCAGAAGAGCAGAAGGACCCCTTTCAGTGCTCACAGGTCAGTCGGGGGTGGGCAGGCAGGATGGCCAGGCCTGCCAAGGAGGAGGCCAAGGATTAGGAGACTCAGAGCAGCACTGAAGCCAACTCTGGAGGAGATGCGAGGGTGTTCCTGGCAGAGGAAACTGTGGTGGGAGGGAGGATGGAACATTCTAGAAACTGCCGGAAGCCCAAGTGGCTGGAAGAGAGAATGAGGGGGAGCAGGTGGGAGGTGAGGTCACAGAAGGAAGCCCAGATCATCATGGAAGAGTTGTTTGGATTTTATTCTACACCATGAGAGAGAGTTATTGAGAATTTGCAGCAAGGGAGGGCGGTTGGTTTTGCATCTGCGGAAGACCCTCTGGCTTTGGGGCAGAATGGACCCAGGGTGTGGGTGCCTGCGCAGAGGGCAGGCAGGAGTTTCCTGCAGTTGCTGAGAGCTGGGACTGCACACTGAGAAGTGCACGATGAGAAAGAAGTTCCTGGTTCAACGGGCAGGGCTTGGAGGCATTAGATCTGGGGGTGTGAGTGAGTGATGGATGGGGGCCCCTTGTGAGGTGGGAGACACCGGGACTTTGGTTTGGGGCATGTCAGGAGAGGATGTGCAGTAGACAGGGTGGTGCATGGGCCAGGGCTGATAAGAGTGAGACACAGCCTTGTGCTTCTCTGCAGCCCCAGCTGCTAATGCACTGACCCAGGTGAATGCGCCTGGTCTGAGGGCCCTCCCAGCCTAGTGCCACCTTCCCAGGTCAGCAAGGCAGTGTCTGTCCCTCTTAAATGGGCAGACAGAATGGAGCAGAGCAGAAGAGACCCTTCCTCTGTTCCAGGCTGTGTTCTCCTGCCAGTGCCACCAGGGTCCACATGTCCTGGCCAGGGCCTTGTCCCCACTGTCAGTGGAGCTGGAGTCCTCCTGAGGGCACCGAGGCCCAGCATCACGGCTTCCCTCGCTCCTCGGACACTTCCACCCCTGAGCTAGAGCTCAGCTGGAGAACGTCCACCAAATCAGGCCTGCGGCACAGGAAGCCGGGTTCTGATCAGGCCTGGCTGGTGGTGGCCACTGCTCTGGTTTACCGAGCTGGGTGCTATAGTAAGTGATGGATGTTTAACCTGTCCAACAACCCTCTGCAATAAGCACTGTTATTATTCCCATTCTACAGATGAAGTAATAGAGGCTCAGAGAGGGCAGGGGCCCAAAGTCACACAGCCTGGATGAGGCAGTCGGCAGCCAACCCTGCACACACTGGGGCAGTCCTTCAGCTGCCTCTAGAGGACCCAATGGGCCTTTCAGCCACACTGGAGTGGGGGTGAGGAGTGGAAGAGAGCCCCTGCCCCGGGGCCCGTGGGGCCTCACACGTCTCACCCAGTGGAGGGGGACAGGAGAAGAAAGAAATGGTGACCTTAGGAACTACCCAGCTAGCTCCTGCTCTGGATATACCAGAGACGAGGAGAGCACAGGTGCGGTGACTGAATAGCGAACGCAGGACACGCTGAGGCCAGGACGGAGCTGGGGCTCAAAGGATGCACACTGAACCTTTGGCCGAGGTGGCCTCCATGGGGACACAGGCCTTCCAGCATCTTCCCCTGGCCAGCGCTGGGGCTTCCAGTTCCTTCGGCTGCTGGTGGCATAGAATGGAGGACTATGGTGGGGTGGAGTGGAGCCCCAGGATCCAGGCCTGTCTCTGCCCACTTAGGGAACATGTGACCTCAGAAATCCCTGCCCTTCCCTGGGCCTCAGTTACCCTTCCTGTACAATGAGATGGTGCATCAGGAAGCGTGCTTCTCGTGTGTACCTCATTTAATTTTCAGGAAGCTGGCCAGGTGCTGCGGCTCATGCCTGTAATTCCAGTACTTTAGGAGGCTAAGGCAGGTGGATCACTTGAGGCCAGCTGTTCAAGATCAGCCTGGCCAACGTGGTGAGACCTGTCTCTACTAAAAATACAAAAATTAGCCAGGTGTGGTGGCTCTGCCTGTAATCCCAGGTACTCAGGAGGCTGAGGCAGAATTGCTTGAACTCAGGAGGCAGAGGTTGCAGTGAGCTGAGATCGCACCACTGCACTCCAGCCTGGGTGACAGAGCAAGACCGTTTCTCAAAAAAAAGCAAGAAAGAGAAAAAGCAAGAGAAAGAAGGAAGGAAGGAAGGAAAGAAAGAAGAAAGAAAGAAAGAGAAAGAAGAAAGAAAGAAAGAGAAAGAAAGAAAGAAAGAAAGAAAGAAAGAAAGAAAGAAAGAAAGAAAGAAAGAAAGAAAGAAAGAAAGAAAAGGAAGAAAGAAAAGAAAAGAATAATGTTCATGAAACAGTAAAATAAGTATCATAACCTTCACTTTAGAGATGAGGAGACTGAGGTTTAGAAAGGACAAGTCACTGCCTCTGGATCACACAGCTGGGATGCAGTAAAGCTAGACTCATGCCTCCCTCTCCCTGGCTTCAAATGAGGCCATCCACAGCTCACTGCACATGTGTGTGGCTGTGTGTATGCCCAGTCAGAGTTGCACCCTGCAAGGTGTGTAAGGAGTGGGGCTTGGGGAAAAGGCGTGCACCAGAGCATGGGAAGAACAGTGCAGTGAATGTGGGTGGGTGGAAGGAAGTGAGAATAAGCAAACATGCAACTCTGGCCAAGTTTCTTTATCACCTCCAGTCTTAGTTTGTCCATCAATAAAATGGGGATAATCACAGTCCCCAATTCAGGGCCGTTTAAATGAGATGATAGAAAGTCATGGGCACAGGCCCTGTTTGCTAAATAGGTGCCAAAGTTCTATCTCATCTGCTCTTTGCAACAGCCCTGGGGTTGGGGGAGAGGAGGCACACATTTCTCAGATGGGAAAACTGAGGCTCAGAGAGACGTGAGCTGCACAAGGCCACATGGCATTGGGATTTGAACCCAGTGGGTGAGCTGTCACCACTGCCCCACACTAGCAAAGTGCAGATATCAGACAGATTGTCAATATTGGCTGGCTGGATGGGTGAATGGATGGCCAGAAAAATGAGAATGTGCACACAGTCCCAGGGACTCTCTTCCCACCAAAGCTGCCTTGGGGATCTCTACCTGGTTTCTTGTGGCAGAAGGACACAGGGGGTGGGAGGCCTGCAGCTCCAGGCACCTGGGCCTGTTGCCGCCTGCTCGCCCACTTCGGCTCGCCCACTTCTGCACCTGGAAGGCTGTTGTACCCTGGCAGGCGAAGAGGTTCGGAAGGCTCCCGTGCTGCACTGCATTTGGGCTCACAGCTGGAGATGCTCCCGGATTAGAGGGGAATTTATCCCCTCCGTGAGCCACTGTGGCATAATTTACAGGCCTTGGCGAGTTCCAGGAAAGACCGGAGCAGGTTCCAGCCATTTAAATATAATTACCCTGTGCTTCCATCCTGATTTTGCCAGTAGATCATGAATACGGGGGACCCGGGATGCCCACTGAAGCCTCAGAAGACAGCTCAACCCACACCCAGGTCCACCAGTCTGGGTCAAGTGGGTCAAGCCTCATCCCAACCCCCACCCCTGCCTGAACTTTCACCATTAGAATGTCATTCCTTTGGTGTCATGCCCCAGCCCTGAGTTTAAAGGGCCCTTGTTTCAGCGGGGAGAATATTGGCCTGGGTCTCTGAAGACTCATGTTGGAAAGCTAGGGCACTTTGGTCAAGTCGCTACCCCTCTTCTCCTTCTTGCACCTTAGAGCATGAGCTGGAAATGGTCCTGGAGAAGATGAAGCTGTGCCCTCCCATTCTAGAGATGGAGAAGTGGCCGCATGGAGAGGATGCTGCCAGAGGTGAGTTGAAACGCAGAGGAAGCAGGGACGGGGTAGGGCTCGGTGTGCCCGGTTCCTGGCCCACTTGATGGAGGGAACTGAATCCCAGTATCAGAAGTTGGCCAGGCCAGGTGTGTTGGCTCACACGTCTTATCTCAGCACCTAGGAAGGCTGAGGTGGGAGGATAGCTTGGGCCCAGGAGGTTGAGGCTGCAGTGAGCTATGATCATGCCACTGCACTCCAGCCTGGGTGACAGAGCCGGCCCCAGAAAGAGAAAAAGAAAAAGAAAGAAGAAAAAGAAAGAAAGAGAAGGAAAGAAAGAAAAGAAAAGAAAGAAGAAAGAGAAAGAAGAAAGAAAGGAAATAAAGAAAAGAAAAAGAAAGAAAGAAAGAAAGAGAAAGAAAGAAGGAAAGGAAAGAAAAAGAAGGAAAGAAAGAGAGAGGGGGCCTGCGCAACCCTTTCCCCTCCAGTCAGCCCCAATGTCCTTGGAACCAAAGGGGCCTCCTTCTTGTGGTTTAAAGCTCAAGCTCTGAAGACTGGAGGCTGGGGCCACCAGCAGTGCCACCTCTGCATCACTGAATCTCGGGCTTCTCATGCGCAAAGGGTGGTGTTAGCAATGCATGCTCACAGCATCACTCTAAGGCTTCAAGAAGAAAGGTGAACAAGAGTCCAGCCCAGGGACCAGCCTGTGGCCAATGCAGGAAGTGTGGTTTATGATTTGGAACCAGAAAGATCCAAACTGGGTCCTGGATCTGCTCCATGCCGGCCGTCAGACCTTGGCACCTCTCTGGGCCTCAGTCTCCTCATCTGTAAAATGACAGATTCAAATCTGTCAGTGCTGCGAGCATTGAATGGAAAAACAGGTTGTGCACTTGGCACGTGGCCTGATACACTCTAGGCCTTCAGCAAATGGTGGCGGCAGCTCATGGCAATGAGGAAGTAATAACCCCTGCCAGGATGTGAGTGTCCGGCTTCACCCGGTCAGCCATAGCTGAGCGCCTACCACGTGCCGCGCTCTGCCGTGGCAAAGTGACAAGCAAAATCCACTCAGTCCCTCCTCATCAAAATTGAGATGTGCCTTAAGTATAAAATGCACACATCAGATTCTGATGGCTTGGTTTGGAAAAAGGAATGTAAAATATCTCATTAATAATGCTTTATATTGATTCCATATTGAAATGATAATATGTTTGATATACTGGGTTACATAAAACAGATTATGAAAGTGAAATTCACCAGTTTCTTTTTACTTTTTGAAAATTTGGCTACTAGAAAATTTAAAATTACACAGGCGGCTTGCATTTTACTTCTGTTGGACAGCGTTGGTCTAGCTAATTACTCACAACCATGGAATATTTAGACTGGCATTAACCACGCCATTAAAGTCAGTTCAGGATTTTAAAAACACTCCTACAAGCGGGGCTTGTAATTGGCAGAGACCCTGCTGTCCTGCCGTGTTTAATAAGCACTTGGTTTGCAGGGTGAAGGGCCCTAGGAGCCCCTCCCTGATGCAATTAATTGCCTTTGATGGGGATTGTCATTAGACTTCTTGCTGGGACAACACAGGTACATGCCACGTGTACTTACTGGCCTCGGTATAGTGCAATTTGTGGGTTTAGGTTCAAATCTGAGGGCCAAAGCCTGGAGGGGTACTATGAGCTAAATGTGTCCCCCAAATTAATATGTTGAAGCCCTAACTCCCAACAGGGCTGTATAGTATTTGGGGTAAGGAAGTAAATACGGTTAAATGAAGTTGTAAGGGTGGAGCTCCGATCTGATAGGATTAGTATTCTTAGAAGAGACACCAGATATTAGGCTGGGTGCGGTGGCTCACGCCTGTAATCCCAGCAATTTCGGAGGCCGAGGTGAGCAGATCACTTGAGGTCAGGAGTTCAAAACCAGCCTGACCAACAAAGTGAAACCCTGTCTCTACTAAAAATACAAAACTTAGCCGGGTGTGGTGGCAGGTGCCTGTAATCCCAGCTACACAGGAGGCTGAGATAGGAGAATTGCCTGAACCTGGGAGGCAGAGGCTGCAGTGAGCCAAGATCCAACTATTGCACTCCAGCCTGGGCAACAGAGTTGGACTCTGCCTCAAAAAAAAAAAATAAATTAATAATAAGAAGAGACACCAGAGAACTCTCCTTCTCCCTTCCTTCTTCCCTCTCCCTCCCTCTTCCTCTGCACATACAAAGAAGAGGTCTTGTGAGCACACAGCCAGAGAGCAACCACCCCCAAGCCAGGAGAAGCGGCCTCAGAGTAAAACCTACCTTGCTGGCACCATTTTGGACTTTCCAGCCTCCAGATCTGTGAGAAATAGATTTCTGCTCATTTCTGCTTCACCACCCAGTCTGCAGTGTTTTGCTACAGCAGCCTGAGCAGACTAGGACAAAAGGTTCTTTGGGCCTCTGAGAAGTGCTCTCTTCGAGAAGCCACAGAGTTGGATGTTTTTTGAGGAGCTGCTTGGCTGCAGAGGTGATGACAGATCCTTTCTGACCTCCTCAGGCAAGTGGCATGGGGAAGAAAGACCCTGGCCTACAGTGGGAGACCTGGGTCCTTGGCCTGGTACTGCCATTTCCTCACTGAGATCCTAGGCTTCTCTCCACACCTTTCTAGACCTCAATTTCTCCATCCACACAAAGGGGACATGATGGTTGATCTTTACCTTTTTATTTCATTTTATTTTTATTTTTATTTTAAGACGGAGCTTTGCTCTTGTCGCCCAGGCTGGAGTGCAATGGTGCGATCTCGGCTCATTGCAACCTCTGCCTCCTGGGTTCAAGCAATTCTCCTGCCTCAGCCTCCCAAGTAACTGGGATTACAGGCATGCACCACCATGCCCAGCAATTTGGGTATTTTTAGTAGAGATGGAGCTTCTTCATGTTGGCCAGGTTGGTCTCGAATTTCCAACCTCAGGTGATCTGCCTACCTTGGCCTCCCAAAGTGCTGGGATTACAGGTGTGAGCCACTGCACCTGGCTGATGGTTGATCTTTAATGACCTTCTCTGTTAAAAATTAGAGATGCTGGCTGGGCGTGGTGGTTCATGTTTGTAATTCCGGTGCTCTGGGACACCAAGGTGGGAGGCTCTCTTGAGGCTAGGAGTTGAAGACCAGCCTGCGCAACATGGTAAGACTCTTATCTCTACAAAATATTTTTAAAATTATCCGGGTATGGTGGTGCACGCCTGTAGTCCCAGCTCTTCTGGGGCTGAGGCAGGAGGATTGCTTGAGCCCAGGAGTTTGAAACTGCAGTGAACTATGTTAGTGCCTGCCACTTTACTCCAGTCCAGGCAGTAGAGCGAGATCCTGTCTTAAAATAAATAAATAAACAAATAAATAAGATGCCTTAAATTTAAACTTTAGGTTTTAGATTATGTCTTCATTCTGTGTGGTCTACTCAGACTGGAATCCAGAAGGAAAATGTCAGGGACACTCTCTAGGACTTCATGGAGATACTAGCCTGGCAAAGGCAGGAGCCAGAATGGATGAATTCCCTGCCCCCAGACCCCCTGCTGTCCCTGGCTCCTAGACCTTGGCCCAAGCATGGCTCTCAGCCTGGATAAGTCCTTCCTAGGAGGCCCAGGAGCCCTGCAGGAGGCAGAGTGTAGAAAAAGGCTCAGAGCCCATCCAGGTGGAGAATGTGGGTCTGCGTCGATCATGAACCAAATGGGCAGAGGGGCCAGACCTGGGGCTCCTACAATGGGAAGGTGATGTGACTGTGGAGGCCAGTCAAGGCTCCTGCCCAGCAGTGAGGGGAACAGATAAAGAAGTCAGTCAGCAGAGGAGAGAATTAACTCAGACCAGGGTGGGAGGTCACATATCGGCCCCCTGTGCCCACATCCAGAGGGGAGCTGGGGCAGAGGGGCTTTCTCATTCCAGGAGGCTTGCTGGGCTCAATTCAGGGAACCCCTGTCATCCCACCTGTTGGAATCCTTACTGTAGCCTACTGGACCCCTGCATGAGACACACCTGGGGTGCTTAGTGAGCAGGCAGATATCCAGATACCCACCCCGAAAAGCCAGACTGAAAGAGAACCCCCAGGGGTGGGGCCTGGGCATAGCCAGTCTCCCCAGAGATTCTCAAGTTCACTAATATCTCATAACTCTCTGTCTAGACCGATGGTGTTCAATCCTGGCTGTGTACTGAGATCACCTGGGGAATTTTTTTAAAGCCCAATACTCAGATCTCACCTGAGACATATTACGTCAGAATCTCTGGGGTATGCCCTGGACATTTATATATTTTTAAAGCTCCCCAGTCATCCCAGTGTGCATCCGAGGACTGCCCCAGCTACAAATCAATTCTAAGAGCCTTAATATGAACATCTGTGGAAATGGAGAAGTTGTGGGTCTCAGATAAGAGAGCTAGCTTGCCCAAGGTCACACAAGGAGGTGATGGCAAAGCCCATCCTGAAACCCAGACCTGTTTCCTGACCATGGGCCAATTTCTTCCTGACGCTGCATCTCTTTTTAAAAACCAGAGCCCAGGCAGGCAATGCCCACAGTATTTCACTTTAATAATGTTGGAAACCGGTACAGTCAGGGCCACCACAGTGATGGGGCGGGAGCCTCAATGGCGATTAGTGGAGCCATAAGTCTTTCGCTTTATCCAAATCTTGGGCAGTAATTTAGGAAATTTAATTAAAGGGGGAGAAATGGGGACACCTCGAGCTCCCTGCCTCCTGTTATAATGAGTGAAATACACCGGGCTGTAAAAGGAAATGCTGTCTGAGACGCAGCTCCGATGTTTTATTGCCAAGTTTTATTCGCTGATGTTAACGTAATCGCTGGAAACCGGAGCTCTTATTAACACACATATTTTCACAATGCGGGGCCCCTCCTGCTCCCCCCTCTCCCTCTGGGCTTGTTCACCCACCTCCTAGGGTCAGCCCTGCTGCTTTCTGGGCATGTCTATGCCAAGCCTGAATTTCCCCGCCGGTTTCATACTCTCCCATGGCAGATAAGACTTTAATAGAATTCCATTGCTCCTCGGAGCTCAGTAATGCATTCTGGAAATTAGGCGGCTACATACTAAAGCCATTGTTCTGCCTTATAAATGGGCTCTCTCAAAGCCAGTGACCATGGGGGCTCTGATAAGCTCTCATGAAGCCTTGCTCCACATGTTATTGGTGTGTTAAAAGGTGCAACTCTGGGCTTACATTGCTCATTGTTAGGGGCTGATACATTTAAGTAGTTTCTCCATGAATCAGGCAGCCTAGGTATTTCCCCTCTCTTGGCATTGATAGATGAGCAAAAGGAAGCCATTTAGACGGTGCTATATAGGGCCCCAGCCCACATGGTGAATGATTTCCAATGCCTGGTTTAATTTATTTTTAAATGAAATTTGTTATTGATTCTGGATTAAAAGGACAAATCTTATGGCTGTTACCACTGACAGAGCCACAGTGCTCAAGTGACACCTCTCAAGGAGGAAGGGAGGGTGGCCTCTCTGAGTCAAGGGGAGGGTATGGAGACTCTCCAGGGAGCTTGGCTCAGCACTAAGGGGCAGTGCAAGATCCCATGCTTAGAGGGAAGTTTAAAAATATCATCTTTCCCAATTGAAATACTTGATGTGATGCTCACTTCTGAGCCTCATTTGTGTGATGGGAATAGCAGTGATATTTGCCTCATGGCATCCATACAACCAGTAGATGCCTGTTTAGTAGCCCCCAGGGATGGGAGGCTTTCCATCTCCTGCAGCATTCCCAGAATGAAATGACTGACAGGCGCCACCCACCTTGTGAATTCCTAGAGACTGTTTCCTGGGCTAGTCTTTGCTTCCCTTTTGCCTCCAGTAGGCTCTCGGCTTCCACAGTGCCCAGAGATTGCACTTGCATTGGGAAGCAGACAAGAGGTGCAATTAATTACACAGGGGAGGAGGATGAGCTGGGCATGTGTCCTTTCACATCCGACCTCTGCCCCACCTCACTGTGCAACCTTGTGCAGTTTACGTCATCTTTCTGAGTTTCCGTTCCCCGTCCGTAAAATAAGGAAGGGAATAATAGCAGCCTCAGGGGTTGTTGTATGAATTATAGGAGATATGGGTGTGAATGTGATTTGTAAACTGTAAGCGCAGTTTAGGTGCCGCAGGAAATACAAGTGGGGCATTACGGTATAGAGGGAGATCCCTGAGCTGGGAGACAGAGGACCTGGATCCAGTTCTGTCATGAGTGGCTGTGTGACTCTGAGAAAGTGAATTACTTTCTCTGGGCCTTAGTTTCTTAAGGTGCCAAGAGGGTAGGTTGAACTAGATGTGCCCAGGCCTGAAAGTATAATGCCTAGGCACATCTAGTTTAACCTATCCCTCTTGGGTAGGTTGGAATCAAACATATGGAATTTTTTATTGGTTCTGGAATCAAACACATCATGGCCTTGCTATGTCACTTTGGGTAAAACATCTAACTTTTCTGAACTGATGTCCTCATCTGCAGATAACAAGAACACTAGTCAACATGTATCATGTATTTGTTATGTGCCTGGCATTGTCTAAGTGCTTTCCATGTAGCAACTCATTTGATCCCCAGCATCCTGCTGTGAAGAAGTTATTATTACCCTTATTTTACGGATGAGAAAATTGAGGAACAGAGAGGCTAAGCAACTTGTCTAAGGTTACACAGCTACCAAATGACAGGATTCAAAACAGAGAATATGGCTCTAGAGCCCACACTTGTAACCACATCATCCTACCCTATATGGCCTAGTGGTTCTGAGGATTAAGTGGAATAATGAAAGTTCTTAGGGCCATGCTGGGCATACAGCGATGAGCCAACAGAGGTTTGGGGACTGGGAGAAGGCAGCAGGCATTTCTTCCCTTGGGGACTCAGGCTGAACCTTGACCAACTGGGAACTTAGCTAGATAGAGGGGAAGGCATAAAAGCACAGGGGAAGGTCTGGAGAGGGTAAGGATGTAATGAGGCCAAGGCATGCCCAAGAGAGCACAGATATGTGCGGGAGGTGAGGCCAGGACCCTTATTGCAAACTAAAGAAGTCAGGATTTCTCACATAAACGACCATCAGAAGGTTTTTAGCAGAACTATGACATCATGAACATTTTCAAAGGGATACAATCTCTGGATGTCTGTCCTTGAAGGAAACTTGACCTTGTTCCAGGCTTCAAGGAGAAAGGGCTTCTGAAGGTCAGCCGGTGGACTAGGGTCACAGCAGCAATGTGCTGCCGTCACCCTAGACCCCTTCCTCTGCAGCCCTGGAGCAATCTCTTGTTTACTCCTCTGTCTTCTAATCTCCTCTCCCTCACTGTCCTCTTACCTGTGTCTGCTCCCTCCAATCTGTGGTATAAGAGGAGAAAGCCCGTGTCTGAGTCCCAGTTCTGTCACCACAGTCTCCTGGTGAGCCCTCAGGCTGGGGTTGAAGGAGTCCTGGGTTTTAGTTCGACTAACATGGTGGTTGCTATGTGATCTGGAGGATTCTTAGTTTCCACATCTTTATGATGGAAGCAGTAGTCCATTTCACTGGGAGCGAGGTTCAGGGGATTTAATGAATGACAAAACGCGTGTGTAAAGTCCAAGACACCTGAGCAGCCCAGGATAACCTAAACACCACCTCTGTGTGGGAAGAAAGTGAGAAGTGAGAGAATCAGGCAAACACGGCCCCTTCCTTCAGGGCGTGTTGGCCCGAAGGTGAGGGGTCGACTCCTGGGACCTGTCCTCGGTGCTGAAGGGAGCGCGGGACTGTGGATGGTGCTGAACACAGTGCTTGTAAGTGAAGGACATCGTGGGGGAGGTGTCCTTAGTTTGGAAGGAGCTGGATTGTTGCTGACTACCACGGGTCCCATCGGTGTGGTAACCCCAAAAATACTGGAAGGGGAGGTGCTAAGACGGAAGGAAGACAGGGAGGTGCTAAGACGGAGGGAAGACAGCAAGGGGCTATGTGCCTCAGGCTCTAACCTCGTTCTCAAGCTTGGACGGCGCTGTCCACAGTGCTGGACGCGGGATCCACCTGTGTTCTGGAGTGGGGGGTGGGCTGTCGGAGGGGTTGACCCTGTTCGGCGGGGACGGGGGAGAAAATTCGAGGGCCTGTCCACTGTGTGAACCCTAGCATCGAAGGGCTAGCTGAGACGCTGTCCACGGTTCCGAAAGGATAGGAGCTGAGGGCTGGCGCTATCCCCCTCCGTAGTGCTGAAACTGGGAGGACCAGGTCATGAGAGCCGCGAGGCCTGGGGAAGGGCGAGGGATGAGAGCAGGAGGGACCCCGCCAGGGAGTTAGGGGCCTCGGCTGACTCGCCGTGGGACCTCAGAGAAGCTAATTCTCTAGTTTCAGGTGCTTCCTCATGTTTTAAATGGGACCACAGGTCCGCCCTCCAATCTGTACTGAGGGTCTGTCTCATCAGCCCCAGTAACACGGGTTGGGCCGGAATTGGAGGACTTTGTTGGAGTTCTTGCTCTTGGGAATAGGAATGGTGCTCTGTCCCCCTCCCCTGCCACACGTACACACACATACACCCACGCACACGCTTGCACACACGCACACACACAAACCCCATTGAGGCTCATTGGTCTAGGGAAGGAGCCTACAGTCCAGAAGGGGGCGATCCCATCCACTACATAAGGCCCAGTATCTTCAGAGCCAGGAGCTGCAGCAGCTGGCCTGCCTCACTCCCATTACAAAGACTCGAAAAACTGAGTCCCAGAGAGGAGAACACCGACAGTAATCACTATTGAGCTCCTACCACGCTTGCGGCATTATGCTAAGCGCTTTGCATGCACGATTCCGCAAATCCTCACCAGGACCCCTGCAGACAGCTATTACCCCGCTTTCTCAGATGAAGACCTCGAGGCCCAGAGAGGGGTAGACACCCGAACGCGATCACACAGCGAGCCAAGGGCGGCGGCAGAGCTATCACCAGGTCCCGTGTGTCTCAGCACAGGCTCCCACCCGACCTCGCCCTCACCCCCAGCCCAATGGCCCCCGACCCCGACCCCGCCCTGCAGGTAAAGTTAGGATCCTCTGAGCGCGCTGGCTGGCGGCGACTGCCCTGGCTTTTCTCCCTCTCCCCGCTGGACGGTGTGTCTGTGGCTGAAGCCCGTTGGGTCATGCTTTGCGGGAACCGCGTCCCTGGGGCGGCTCTCTCCGCCCCATCCCGGCCCCGCCCCCCGCTATCGGGCGGGGGAAAGTTGCGGGTACCGCTTTAAAAATCCCAGCCTGGGCAAAACTTTGATGATAAATCAAGCAGCAGATCCCTCCGCCGCCTGCTCCGGGCGGGAGGAGCGAGGGGAGAAGGCAAGGGAGGAGGGAGGCGAGAGGAGGGAGGAAGGTGAGGCGGCGGCGCGGCGTGGCCTTCCGCGGAAGGGAAGAGTCCCGCAGTCGGAGGCGGCCGGCTGAGCGTGCGCTCGCTCCCCGCAGCCGGGGCTGGGCCGGAGCCGGGCGAGGGCAGGGAGCCGGGTGGGGCCGGGGACAGCGGGCGAGGGGCAGCGGCCGGAGCCGGGAAGCCAGGCCGTGCAGGGCAGAGGACGGCAGGCACCGGGTCTGAGGTCTCTGGGGCCCCGATGTGAGGCGGCGGCGCCCCCGGCCGGAGCGCGCAGCATGGGGGCCCCGCTCGCCGTGGCGCTGGGCGCCCTCCACTACCTGGCACTTTTCCTGCAACTCGGCGGCGCCACGCGGCCTGCCGGCCACGCTCCCTGGGACAACCATGTCTCCGGCCACGGTGAGTTCGGTCGCCTCCCCCGCGGACTTCCCCACCAAACCCCACCCCGGGCCGCGCCACTCCAACTTGGCCGCCCCAGGGCTCGAACCCGCGTCGGTAGTGGCGGGAATCCCGGGACGCCCCCTGCCGGCACGGTGGACCCGCCCTGGCACCCCAGCCGGCTCTGTGGAGGAGGGGGCGCACCCCCGAACCTCCTGCCCCCCACACTCGCACGGATACGCACACCTCCATGACCACGCCGATATGCACCGCCGTGGACACACAGGCACAGTCGCTGCTTTCTCACGCTCACAACTCCTACCCTGCACATCTCCACACGCTCCTCAGGTCCCCCTCCTCACTGCAAGCCCTTACACTTATGCCCACTGTACACGCACATCAGGCACTGCGCCGGTGGGCTCACTCTGCCAGCTGGCGCACACGCTTTGCCACAACTCTTGCCTGCCCACCTGCAGACAGACACACTGGTGCGCGCGGGCGCGCGCACACACACACACACACAATGAACATACTTTGCTCACCCACTTCTCTCTGCCCATCTGCCTTTACTCTCCATGGATTTAACCCTGCAGAGGCCCTTGTCCCCTTCCTCTCCACACCTGCTCCTTATACCACTGGCAGGTCCTGGGGGGCAGAAGACCCTGTTTCTTGAGAACTGGTTGCCTGGGGCTGAAGTCTCTTTGTTGGGCGGGTGTCGCTTGGTGGAAACCCTCAGAGACAACGGAATAGTTGGGGTTGCTGCTTGCAGTCCCAGGCACGGGAGTGGGAGTGGAATGCCGGGTGCTTCCGTCTGCCTCTTGGGGTGAGCAGGGAGCCGCTGCCATCCTTCCATAGGGTACCCCCTATCCTCATCCTCAGCCTCAGAGGACTGAAATGTGGGAATTCTCAACTCCAGCCGCTGTGGGAGCCAGGGAGCAGACAAACATTCCCAGCACTAGCTGGCTGAGTGTCAGAAGCTCTTGCTAGCCCCGAAGGAGCCCAAGTTGGCAGCAGAGTTGGATTGTATGAGCCTGGCAGCTGTGGGGGCTCCCCTGGCCCCTGTGAGCCTGGCTCTAGGATAGGGGCTGGAGCATAGATGAAACCAAAGGAGATCTTTCTCCCATGCTGCCCTTCCCTAGACTGGCTCCCAGCTTTGTGGGGGAGGCTGCGGCCCCAGTGCTGGGCACTGTGGGTCCAGGGCTGCGGGGAGGTTTGCACAAAGGCCAGATAATTGGATGATTTATTCTGATGGGAATGAGTGAGAGGTAAGAGGGGTAGGTAATCAGGGCTTTGTTGGGGTGTGGCGCATGAGTGGGTTTGCTCCAGTGGAGAGGGGGGCTTCAAAGCCATCCTCAGGGTCTGTGCTTTTTGGGAACCATGACTCCCTGCCCCCTTCTGCCTCACCATGTTTGGTAGTAACCGCTGTGTGCGTCTTTATGTACCCTTCGTACTCCTCACCTAATTTCTACTGACCTGGCTAGAGCTGTGGTGAATAAGGAAAGGGTTCTTTTGATCCTCAACTTACAGATAGGGAAACCAAGGCTCAGAGAGGTGAAGGAAGTTGCCCAAGGTCACACAGTAAGACAGTGAGTGAACCAGGGCAGGCCCCAGGGTCTGTCGGGCAAAGACAGCGCTTTTTTTCCAGGACATTTATCTCCCTGTCAGATTCCCTCCCATTCAAGGGAAACTGGGAATTCCTCCCTCCCCACCCCTCCCCTCCTCGCTCCACTCAGTTCCTTGGCACAATTGGAACTTACACCAGGAGGGGTTTCCATGGAAGGGTTTCCCTGAGTTTGCAGTCCTGAGGGTTACGAGGAATGGGACTCTGAGGCTGATGGTCATTCTGTCCCTAGAGCACCAGACCCCTGGGAATTAGGTGCCACTCTGTCATTCCTGAGGCCCCACGGTGGCCCCCCATAGAGAAGCACAGTCTGTCTGCCCTTTGTGTGACAGTCTCTACGTGCCCTCTGGTGCCAGGTAAGCTGAGAGGGCACAGCTCTGCCCAACCAGCTGTAATCTCCCCTCTGAACCCTGGAGGGTCAAGCTAAGGCCCAGGGCAGGAGCTAGATGAGAAGGAGGCACCCCTGGCTGCTGGAGAACCTGGCTTCTCTCCTGAACCCCCCGTGTGGCTCTGGGCAAGTGAGCCACCCCTCTGGGTCTCCCTGTGTCCCTAAAGAAACAAGGAGGCTGGGCTGCTTTGCAGGAGCCAGGCTGCCTTCTCCCGACATTGCTAGATTCAAAGTCACCAAGTATTGGCTGCCGAGGAGCCCCCACAGCTGCCCCTCTGCCGGGCCAAGCGCCTGCCACCACAGGAAGGGTTTGGAGCCACTCACTTAATCACAAAAAGAAACTGTTATTAATGATAGTGAGACGCGGTGAATAAGTGGGTCATGTCTAATAAGCCATTTGTGTTCAGGAGGAGAATACCAATTTGATAAAAGCTGTGTGTGCTGAAAAAGCTCAGAAATTGCTGTTTAGCAGGTTGGAGCCTGATCGTTTCATTATTCCTGGGCTCCGTGTGTCCTCAGCTGATTCAGGAAATGTGGCCCAGTCGGGAAGGTGTCTGTGTCTGGGGGTGGGGGGTGGGGACTGCAAGCAGGGGATCCTGGGGAGGGGCAAGTTGACCCCAAGTGTTTGGTGGCTGCTCACCCCTCCAGCTCCATCTGACCCCAGCCCGGCCACTGGGCTCCTGCCTTCCACTTGCCTGCCCTGGAGCTTGTCACAAAGAGAGGCTGCAGTCAGACTGGTGAGAAAGGACATCTGTTTTTCTTCCCATCTCCCTTCTACCTCCACTCAACCCACTTGGAAGAGGGCTTTCTAGAGGTGTGAGGAATGAATGGGGAGCATGTCTCTCAAGGAGGCATCAGGCATTGGGAAGTGGGGCAGTGATGGTCAGTATCTGCACCTAGTAGGTGCTCAATAAACTGGAGTGACTTTGATTTTTTCTTATCAGAAAATGTTAACTCATTGCCATGGGCACAGCAGGGATGGGAGGAAAAGGTGCAAACATCGACAAAATGCCTACTGTATGCCCTGTGCTGCCAAGCCCTTGCAGTGTTAACTCACTCAGGCTGACCATTCATGCAAGGCTGGTGTTGGAGATAGTAGGAAACAGAGGCTCGGAGAGGGCCAGTGACCTGCCCAAGGGTGCGGAGTCTGTACGGACAGCTGGAAAGTTGTGTTTAGAATGAAGGCGTGTCTGGCGGTTCTGGGCCTGCCTCTTCCAGGACAGCCTTGAGGCAGGCTTGGCCATGGCTTCTTCCTTTGTGTCACTGTGACTCAAGCTTGCTGCCTTCCAGCTTCTCAGAGAACCAGGAAAGCCGTGGGTTCCACCAAGAGGAACCAGCCACTCGGAAAGGTGGCAGGATCTTGCCGGGGATACCTGTAGGTTAGAAACAGGCAGCTGGGCTGGACCCCAGGATCTTTCCAGATCTTGTCCAGGGTAGGGATCCTGCAGGCAGGGTCTTTGTGAGAATCTCTGTAGACCCCCGCCAGCTTGCAGAGGACCCAGGAGGCCTCACATGGCAGAGTCCCCCAGGGAATTTGTCATAATGCAGATCCCCCTAAACCCACTGCCAGAATGGTTATTTGTTGGGATCTTGGAATGTGCATCTTATTATTATTTTTTAAATTTCTCTTGAGACAAGGTCTTGCTCTATTGACCAGGCTTGAGTGCAGTGGCACAATCTGAGCTTACTGCAACCTCTGCCTCCTGGGTTCAAGTGATCCTGTCACCTCAGCCACTGACTAGCTGGGACTACAGGCGCACGCTACCACCCTCAGCTAATTTTTAGATTTTTTGTAGAGACAAGATCTCACTATATTGCCTAGGCTAGTCTTGAACTCCTGGGCTCAAGCCATCCTCCCTCCTTGGCCTTCCAAAGTGCTGGGATTATAGGTGTGAGCCACGTGTCTGGTGGAATCTGCATTTTAATAGGTTCCCCAGAGGATTCTCATGCAGCCTGGGGTTTGTAAGCCACTTACCTTAAGTATTTACCCATACCTGACAGGAGATGTAAGGACTAGAACTGTCTGATGCTAGGGGCTGTCTTAGTTTGGTTTCACAGGGGACGGAGAGGTCCAGATGCGGCAGATGGATGGTCCCTGAGAGGAGCCCCAAGAAGCCTCATACTGCAGCAAACAACCCTACTCCCGCCCCCACCCTGCCACACATACACAGACACACACACACACACACACACACACACACACACACACACACACACTCTCCTAGGCCTGCACCTTCAATTATTCATATACCCCAATGCAGACAAAGATCCTGGCTTGGCCCAGGGCTTCGTCCATTGAGTGATTCACTGTCCTGAGATTCTCTCTGTTGCCAGGAGGGACCAGCAGGGGCTGGGGAAGGAGGGGGCACCGGGCCATTTGGCAAGCAGCCTGTGCACTGAAAAATGACTCTTGCTTCCTTGCGTTCCTTACTGAACTGTTGGTATCTCACCATCAATAAGCTGGCTAGTTTGGTGGCTGGAAGATGGAGAAAATTGAGTCCTGTCTTCCGAAGGTTATGATGTTAAAAATGTGTTCGTCTTTGTCTCGGGCGTTGGTGATTATTCTATCAATTACACCTGTAAACACTCTGTCTTGGGCTGAGGGTTTCCCAGCCTCCTGTGGGGAATTGGCCCTCACAAGCGGTTTTCCCCAAGTCCTTCACACCAATTGGTTTTGACACCTTGCCCATCAGTGGCTCCCATAGCCTTTTCCCCAAACGAGAGGAGCCGCAGGCAGCCAGCAGGACGCAGGGAATTCGGCTCCTTGTCACGGTGACAGCAAGGGTGGCGGGCAAAGTCTCCTGTGGAAAACAAGCAGGCAGGGTGAGGGAAGTCAGGTAAGTGGCCTCTTCTGACCCACCGGCTGTGGAAGCAAGAGATGGAGCTTTTGGAATGAATCATTGAGGCTCCTTGGGATCATCATCCCCAAGCTTCTCTCTTAGATGGGAAGACGGAGACTCAGGGGCAAGGGAGAATTTGCCTGAAATTGCCCTGGAGGGTACTTGGCTTTTGGGATCATCTCATCCAACTCTGTACAAATGAAGAGATTGGCTGGGTGCAGTGGTTCATGCCTGTAATCCCAGCACTTTGGGAGGCTGAGGTGAGTGGATGAGTTGAGCCCAGGAGTTTGAGACCAGCCTGGACCACATAGTGAGAACTTATCTCTACAAAAATATAGCCAGGCATGGGTACACACCTATAGTCCCAGCTACTCAGGAGGCTGAGGCAGGAGGATCGCCTGAGCCCAGGAGACAGAGATTGCAGTGAACAAGATTGTGCCACTGTACTCCAGTCTGGGGGATAAAGTGAGGCCTGTCTCAAAAAAAAAAAAATTAAAAACAGGAGAGATAAACATATGGAAGCAAATGTGTGTTGAGTGCCATGCCAGGGCCTTGAATGGTATCATCTCAATCAATTCTCACAAGAACTCCAAAAGGAAAGACTGTCTCGTGCCCACAGTTTAGATGGAGAAAATGGCTCAGGGAGGTTAAGTAGCTTCCCCAAGGTCGCACACCTGCCAAATGTCTGAGGCTGGACTTGAACTGAAGAATCTGGCTCCAGGGCTGGGAGTCCTAGGAAAGAGGAGGAAGATGCCCAGGTCACACAGTGGGAAGGGCAGGGCTGGGCCTTGAGGTTTGGCACCGGGGTGGAAGGAGTACAGTGGCCTCTGCATGCCATACCCAGGAGGGCAAGCAGCTGTAAAGCTGCAACTCTGGCAGCAGAATGCCATCCCAGGGACCCTCCAACCTCCCTCGAGTTTTGAAAGCGTGGAGAGAGAGTATGTGGTGTGAACAGCGGCACAGGTGCCTATGTGAGAGTGTTTGGCCATCACCTTGAACTTTGGGGACCAAACCAGCCTGTTGATGGGGTTGTGAGAAGACTCTCTCAGTCCTGACAGGAGTTTGGGGCCCGCTGGGCACACAAGGGTCAGATTCCTTTGTGTCCTGGGACCCAGGACAATGCCTGGCCCAGGGAGGTGGCAGGGAATGAATGAATGAATGAGGAGGAGGATGAAGCAGGGGATGAGGTCTGAATTCATAAAGCTTTGCTCATTCCGAGTCAACATATTTTTAAACATTCAAATAATTTTAATTTCATAAGGAATCCATGTTTGTAAGGATTTCTTTAAAAATCACAGAATTGGAGCCCCTCCTCATCCCTGCTGAGCACAGAGCAAGGACAACCTGGAGTGGGCAAGGATGATGGTACCTTCAGATGTGATGTTGCAGCCATGAGGATGGCGGGGATCCAAGGGCTATGCCCTTCTCCCCCGACCCCAGGAGACACTTCAGAAAAACGGGCAGGGGGCCATCTGGGAATAAAATCCACTCTGCCGGTTCTGGGGTCCAGAGCCCACCCAGCTGGCTGCTGTGGCTCCCACTGCTCCACAGAAGTGAGGTGGGGGTGGGGAGGCAGAGAGGGGGCTGCTGCTCCTCCAGGTCCGCTTCTCACAGCCAGGCCTCCCTTCCCTTCCTTGAAGCCGTCAGGGAGTCTCTGGGACTCAGCTCCACCCCTAACCCCAGTTTCAACCCTCTTCAAAACCTCCCAGGGTCCACAAGAAGATTGGGTCCTACCTGAGAGATGATTTTAGGCAGAACCTAGAGAAACCTCTTACATTTTAGTAGTTATGCATTTATTTTAATGTGTACTGAAAAAATATAACCAGCACATCAAAACTGTGATTTCACAGATATGATTGCTTAGGATGAGCCTAACGGGGGTATTAAAAATAGTGGGTTAGTTTATAGAACAACATTAAGGACATAATAGTGCAGGCGGCGAGTGGGCATGTCCGTGGGGATCCACGGTTCAGAAATGCCTGGGGGCATGACCTGGGGGCGTCAGACTGGCTGCCCCATGACCCTGTATGCTCCGTACTCTTCATACTGGGAGCTACTGGCCTCATGGGGCTGCTGCCATGTGTGGGAAGCTTGGTCGTTTATTCATTCTTTCATTCATTCAACTGGCACCCACCCATCATGTGCCAGGCTGTTTTAGCCACTGGGGACTTACCAGTGAAGAAGACAGTCAAGGTTCTTGCTCTTCTAGAATCCTTAGTCTGGCCGGGGAGACAGAAACCTGAACCTGTAAAGAATATGTAAGTATAGAGCTGGGCATGGTGACTCCTGCCTCTAATTCTGGTGACTCAGGAGGCTGGGGTGGGAGGGTCGTTTGAACCTAGGCGTCAGAGACCAGCCTGGACAACATAGGAAGACCCTGTCTCTAAAACAAAAGAGTACAAAATATTAGCCAGGTGTAGTAGCTCGTACCTGTAGTCCCAGCTACTTGGGAGGCTGAGCGGAAGGATCCCTTGAGCCCAAGAGTTCGAGGCTGCAGTGAGCTGTGATTGGGTGACAGAGCGAGACCCTGTCTCCAAAAAGAAAAAAAAGAATATATATGTATTGTGATAAGATTTAAGAGGCTGGGATGATGTTAAACACAGAGAAGGGCAGTCACCTGCGGGGCAGTGAGGGTACCCAGTAGTGAACTTCATGTCACAAGAGGTATGCAAGCTGAGCCCAACCCATTATTAGCTGGGGATATTAGTGAGGAGATTTCTACCTTATTTCCCAAAGGACAAAGACTGTTGAAGTAGGCAGAGCAGCCAGAACACAGAGGCCAGCTGCTAAAGCTGTGTCACACAGCAGTTTAGTAATGGTACTGGCACAGGGCCCAGGTGGGTGGAGCTCCCAACGCCAGGAATGCCCTGGCCCCACCCAGGGGTCACGGCAGGGATGAGGCCTTCTCTGTCCCCTGTGTTGAGGCATGGGGACAGTGGCTCTTTGGTGACTTCACTTCAGCTCTTAAAGTGCCAGGGTAAGGAGAGGGGCTGGCGGATGCTGGCTTTTTGTCTACCATGCTCCCCTCTCCCCCACCCTGTGTCTGCCTTGCTGGGTGACTTGGCATGTCCCTGCCCCTCTCTCAGCCTCAGTTTCCCCACTGAACAATGATGAGTTTGCCTGAGCTCCAAGCCTGTAGAATGTGTCCATCTGTATACTTAGAAATCACATCATTTGTCAACCAGGATGTGTGTGTGTGTGCACGTGCACGTATGTGTGTGTGTGTGTGTATGTGTGTGTGTGTGGGCAAGGATGGAGCTGGTGGGAGTGGTAGGGTTCCCTCAGCACCTTAACTCTCGGTGGTCTGCAGGCATCTGTGGCAGCCAGCATTCACCAAGCACTCTGTGTTTCCATCACTTCCCCTGCCTCCTCTCATTTACTCCTCACCACGCTAGGAGGCGGGCACACCCATTTTACAGAGGAGGACACTGAGGCAGGCTTGGTTCGACTTGCCTCAGGACACACAGATGCTGAATGGCAAAGCTGGGCTTGAGCCCAGCTTGTGGGATGACAGAGCCAGAGTTCATAACCTGCCCATCTGTCCTGTTCCCAGCTGCTGAGCTGGGTGTGTGGGCAGGTGCTTTGTTCCGGAGCAGCGCTCCTGGCTTGGTCGGATTCTCACAGGGGCTGTCAATGCCAAAATGCTGAGAATGCCCTGTTCTGGCTACAAGCGCATGGCCCCAAAAGTCTGGGCTCCTGTATCTGAGTCTAGGGCTGTCAGTGGGAAGTAGTGGGGCCCTGGGGCCATGCATGGAACCCTGTGTGTTTCTGCCTGGAGTTTCTAGTGGAGGGAGTGGTGTTTTTGTCTGGCTGTGTGTGTACGGCGAGTGCGTGGGGGTGGCTGTGTGTGGTTGGAGAGTGCAGGCTGAAGGGGAGCCTGGGGGCAGGTCAGGACTGGGCTGCTGCCCTCTGCCCCGTGCCTGTTTGCCTCAGTACCAGCCTTCTCTGGCCCTTGCACACTGGTGCCCTTGGAGGTGAGATACGGAGGATATGGGAGCATCTGGAAGGTTACAGCCGGAGTCAGAGCCAGGAGGGGGCCTTGCTCAGAGCTACCAGCGAGCGCGGGGGGGGGGGGGGGGGGGGGGGGGTGGCGCAGCAGCAGTGCCCGCCTATGCCTGGGAAGTGCTCTCCGCCAGCCCTCACTCTCTGCATCTCTCTCTCCTGGTCTGCTGCTGTCTCTGGGTCTCTCTTTCTCTCTCTCTCTCTCTCTCTCTCTCTCTCTCTCTCTCTCTCTGGGTCTCTCTGATCTTGCTCTATCTCTTTTCCTATCTCTTTCCCTCTCTTTGTTCCTTTCTGTGTCCATTGGATCCATCCTGCCCTCTCTTCTCACCGCCCACCCCTTCCTTCCTCTCTCTCTGACACGCACACATCTCTCTTTGATGACATGTCAGGATTACACCTACATATATTCCGTATATCATGGTGACAGCCACACAGAGCAGGCACTCCATAAATGTCAGGTGAATGAATGAAGGAATGAATGACCAAATGGCGAAGCTGGAGGAAACACGGATGCTTGTCTACACTGGTGGTTCCTAATTTGTTTAGAAGTCACACTCCTCTTGGGAAGCTCATGAAAACTATGGATCATTTCCTCAAAAAATGCCACAGTTTTGCACACAAGCTTCAAAGGGTTTTTTGGGGCCCCTGCAAAGCCTCTCTCTGACCCCAAGCAGAAACAGCCTTCCTTTCGCGGATGAGGAAACTGAGGCCCAGAGCAGTAGAGCTGGCCTTGGGACATGGGACAAGTCTGCAGCAGGGCCAGGCTTGGATCCTGGCATCCCTTCTCTCTCCCTGCAGCCCTCTCGTGCTAGGTGGGGGGAACAAACTTCATTCACTTTTTCTAAGTCTTTGGTGAGCATACTCAGAGACTTCGGGCTGGGAAGAGATCATGGGGAACTGGAAAACAGAGACTGGAGCCCAGGGAGCAGGGCTTAGGCAGGTGGGCCAAGAGAGGGAGGTCTCTATGCCTGGTGCAGTCAGGGAAGACTTCCTGGGGGAGGCAGACTCCTTCTGGGCCTGTATCCAGGGACCACTGGGACTGAGAGGGGGACTACAGAGGCCAGCATGGAGCTGTGCCTGGCTGCCTGGGTCTGACAGAGGCTTCCTGTGGAGAACCATGCACATGTATTTAGAAAAGTAGGCTGCAGCTGGAACCTCCAGGAATCGGCTGCGGAGTTTGGTCTTATCCCCTGGAGAAGTGGGCAGCCCTGGGAGCCTTCTGAGTGGGGAGGGTGCATGGTTGGCATTGGGGTGGGTTGGCCATGGTGAGTGGAGAGGGGCAGCCGAAGCAGGACTTGGGGCTGGAGGGGCTGTGCACGGACAGGAGAGGCCACTCCTGGGAAGGCGCTGAGTTTGGTGTGAGCCTGGCTGAGCTCGTGGTTCATGGGATGCTAGGGCTGGCCAGGTACCCAGGGAAGGTGGGAACGTGGGCTCAGAAAAAGAGGGAATTGGGTGTGTGTCTGTGTGTGCATGTCTGTGTGTCTGTGTATGTGTGTCTGTGTCTGTGTGTGTCTGTATGTGATATATGTATGTGTGTGTGCATGTATGTGTATGTGTGGTGTGTGCATGTATGTGTATGCATGTATTTTGTGGTGTGCATGTGTAGGTCTGTGTGTGTGTGTGGTGTATGTGTGTCTGTATGTGTGTGTATGTCTGTATATGTGTATGTGTGGTGTCTGTGTGTCTGTATGTGTGTGTATCTCTGTGTATATTATGTGTATTGTGTGTTTTTGTGTATTGCGTGCATGTGTATTGCGTGTATGTATGTGTATTGTGTGTGTATGTATGTGTGTGCATGTGTGTGCGTGTGTATGTCTGTGTATGCATGTTTATTGTGTGTGTGTATTGTGTGTATGCGTGTGTGTATTGTGTTTGTATTGTGTGTATGTGTGTGTAGTGTGTAGTGTGTATGTGTATGTATGTGTGTATGTGTGTGGGTGTGTATGTCCATGTGTGTGTGTGTCTATGTGTGTATGTGTATGCATGTGTGTATCGTGTGTATGCGTGTGTGTACTGTGTGTATGCGTGTGTGCAGTGTGTATTGTGTGTGTGTGTATTGTGGGTATTGTGGGTATGCATGTGTGTATTGTGTGTATGCATGTGTATTGTGTGTACTGTGTGTATGCATGTGTGGTGTGTGTATGTAGTGTGCGTATGCGTGTATTGTGTGTGGTGTGTGTATGTAGTGTGCGTATGCGTGTATTGTGTGTGTATTGTGTGTATGTGTGTGCGTAGTGTGTGTATGTGTGTATTGTGTGTATTGTGTATGTAGTGTGTGTATGTGTGGTGTGTATTGTGTGTATGTGTGTAGTGTGTGTATGCATGTATTGTGTGTGTATTGTGCGTATGTGTGTGTGTACTGTGTATGCGTGTGTGCAGCGTGTATTGTGTGTGTGTATTGTGTGTATGCATGTGTGTAGTGTGTGCATAGTGTGTGTATGCGTGTATTGTGTGTATTGTGTATGTAGTGTGTGTGTGGTGTGTGTATGTGTGTGTAGTGTGTGTATGCATGTATTGTGTGTGTATTGTGCGTATGCGTGTATGTACTGTGTGTATGCGTGTATTGTGTGTGTATTGTGTGTATGCGTGTGTGTAGTGTGTATGCATATATTGTGTGTGTATTGTGCATATGCGTGCGTGTAGTGTGTGTTGTGTGTGTATACACTGGCCTCCTTTCTGGTCCTTGCACACACCAGGCTCCTTCCCTCCTCCAGACCCTTTCTCTCCCGGGCTGTTCCCTCTGCCCCTCGTGCTCTCTTCCCGCCTCCCGGCTCCTGGCTCCCGGGTGCTCCGTGGACCGTCCCCTTAGGGAAGCTGGAAGCCCGTGACCTGAGAGAGCCGCTGCGGGGTCCGGGCCCCCGGGCTCCCATTCCACACCCCCGCCTTCCAGAGGGGAAAACTGCGGCTTAGAGGGGCGCGGCGAGCTGGGGCCCCACGCCTAGTTCAAAGCGGGGGAGCAGATCCCAGCCCTAGTTTCCCCCAGCCCGGCATTTTAGGGTGTCTCTTGGGGTGGGGTGGGCTCTTGACGGACCCCTCCTTCCTCAGAGCCCCCAGGCTCGGTTCTCAGCCCACCCGAGGTGGGAAGGCGGAATGCTGACAGCAGGGTGTCTGTTTTGCTTTGTGAGGTTTTAAAAAAATCATTTCCGGCGTCGGAGGCGGCGGCAATTAGGGCCCGCTCGCTGGGGAGCTGTTTGCCGCCTGTCATCGGTCCGGGAAAGGGTCCCTAATGGAGGCCCGGCGGCCAGAGCGCAGGGTAGTGGCAACGGTGCTCAAAACAAAGCTGCACTAATGGTCTCCGCAGGCAGCGGAGGACGGGGCGGCGCGCGCTGCCAGCGGCTGAGGGCCCCTGGGACAGGGCCCAGATCCACCAGCTCCTCCCTCCGTGGCCCTCAGACACCCTCCAGCTAGTGCGGGAAGCCCCAGGGCCCCGCCCGCGCTGCTGTCTTCTGGTTCTGTGTCCTTGGCCTGTGAAATTCCCTCCCAGGCCGTGGGAACAGTAAGTGCAAAGGCCCTGGGGCGGGGCCCAACCCCTTCAGCCAGGGATTCTCTGGTTCTAGAACAGCCCTGGGGTTCGACAAGTCCAAGGGGCCAGGGGCCTTGGAGAGGGAGGAGCTAGAGCCAGACCACGTGGGGAGGTGACGTGAGAGCAGCCTGAGCCTGTGCGGGAGCCCACTGTGTACCTGTGTGACCTCACTGCCGCGCCGCCCACAGTCCGCATTTTACAGAAGAGGAAACCAGGCTACCAGCTCCGAGGTTCGCTCACCTTGAGGAGGTGCAGTTGGGGTTGAAATCCAGGTCAGCCTGACTCCAGAGCCCACATGTTTACTGCTGCGGCTTTGAATTTCCCAGACACGATCCGGCAGGGGTGGCAGGGGCAGCAGGGGCAGGGGCTGGGGCAGGGCACATGGCCCTCGCGCACATAGCACTAGGTCCTGGGTGGGGGTCAGGTTTGACCCAGGCCAGGTTCTGGCCAGAGGGTACCGCCCCCCTGCCCACTGGGCACCCCCAGAACCTTTGCTCTGGAACATCATGAGTAACTGCCTCCACCTGTCCCCACCTGTCCCCAGCCTTGGTCTCTGCCTCCCTTTCTGCCCATCCTTCATGTTCCTGGCCCTCCTGGCTCCACCCTCAGCGCCCCCCGCAGCCCTTACTCTTCTTTCTCCTTCTCAGTGGCTCTGAGGCTGCTCCTTTCTGGGGTTCTGGGACAAACCCATCCCTGTGGCTGATGCAGCCTCCTTTGCTTCCCCCACTTCCTCCTTCTTAGCCCCTCCTGGCAGCAGGGATGGCTCTATGCCTTGGCTTTGGGGTCCGACACTGAGGCTCAAGTCCTGCCCGGCTCCAGCCTCTCTGAGCCTCGTTATACATCAGTGCAATGGGCCCACCCCACTAGCTCTGCAGGATGTGCTGGCAAGCATGAAGTTAAATGGTATCAATAGAGTCTGGACGCCCGTGTGCCTGCCCCCGGCCCCTGCCCTATCTCTGGCTTCCCGCACACTCCCACGCTTGCCTCCCTCCCACCCGCTCTCATTCCCTGTGCCTCTCACTCCCTGTGGCCCAGACATGTGGGACGAGGAGGCGGGAATTCCACTGGGGAAACCTGCTCAACTCCCACAATGCTGCAAGTGCCAGAATATTTTAGTTCTCCTTAAATCTCCCTAGATTTGTAATTCCACTGCTGTCTCCCTCAATATGTGCTGGTGGCCTTGGGAGGCGTCCTGCTTCCAGCTGCTGGTTCCAGCACTTCCTGCCTGGCTATGTCAGGGGGGCCTGGCAGGGGACATAGGCAAGTCCCCACCCTCTCTGTGCCTCAGTTTCCCCATCTGTAAGAAGAGGACAATGATAGTGGCCACTTCCCAGGTTGATTGGGGATTAGGTAAGATATTTCATTGTATTAAAGAAACACCTCTATAAAAAAATAATAAATTACAGATATGTGCCACAATGGTAGATGAACCTCAAAAACTCTGCTAAATGAAGGAAGGCAGTCACAAAAGACCACAGTATACATGAAATATCCAGAATAGGCAAATGTGAGAATGCAGCTTTGAGGTTGCCAGGGCTGGGGGGAAGTGGGGAGTGAGGCGTTTCCTTTTGGGGGGGACTAATTATACCATATTGTGAATGCACTAAATGCTACTCAATTGTTCACTTTTTAAAATGGTTCATTTTGGCCAGGCTCGGTGGCTCACACCTGTAATCCCAGCACTGTGGGAGGCTGAGGCAGGCAGATCACTCGAGGCCAGGGGATCCAGACCAGCCTGGCCATCATGGCAAACCCAGTTTCTACTAAAAATACAAAAATTAGCCAGACGTGGTAGTGCACGCCTGTGGTCCCAGCTACTTGGGAGGCTGAGGCACAAGAATCGCTTCAAACTGGGAGGCCAAGGTTGCAGTGAGCCAAAATCCTGCCACTGCACTCCAGCCTCGGGGACCGAGTGAGACCCCATCTCAAAATAATAGGCCAGGCATGGTGGCTCACACCTGTAATCCCAGCACTTTGGGAGGCTAAGGCAGGTGAATCACCTGAGGTCAGGAGTTTGAGTCCAGCCTGACCAACACGGTGAAACCCCATCTCTACTAAAATACAAAATGAGCCCGGCATGGTGGCACATGTCTGTAATCCCAGTTACATGGGAGGCTGAGGCAGCAGAATCACTTGAACCCGGGAGGTGGAGGTTGTGGTGAACCGAGGTCATGCCACTGCACTCCAGTCTGGGTGACAAGAGCAAAACCTCATCTCAAAAAAATAAAAGATAATACTACTAATAATAATTTTAAAAAATATATTTTAAAGTGGTTAATTTTATGTTATGTGACTTTCACTTTAATTAAAAATAAATGAATAGGAAACATTTCTGTGGCATGTGCCAGGCAGCTTACCTTATAAATATTAAATGTGCTTAAGGCATTTAAGCCTTACAACAATGCTATGAGGTGATTGCTATTATTAGCCCCATTTTACAGATGAGGAAACAGAGACCCAGTATCCCCAGGCACTTAGCATGTAGTAAGGACTGAAAAATTACCTATTTACATTTTTACTAGATAGGGCACCCCCTCCTCCATCACCCAGGGACAGGCAAGGACCCACCTGGGTGAATGTGCTTGTGTGTGTCTAAGACTCAGCAAGGAGTGGGCTTCACCAGGGAACAGCGGCTGTTGTGGACCTGCTGGGTGCTACACATGGAAACAGGCTCTTCCCTTGCATTTGTGCATTTAATCCTCAAAATAAGCCTGTAATCAATGACACGGTGGGAAGCCAGAGCTGAGAGCAGTACAGCAGCTTTTCCAGTGCCACCCAGCAAGTCGGGGGAGCTGCGGCCTGCATCCTCACCATAAATCCTGGGCTTCCCCTGGTCCTAGCCCCCGGCAGTCCTCCTGGTCCCTTCCCCTGTCAACTGCCACACCAGCACTTCCTGTGGGCAGAGTACAGTCTGAGCTCTGCGAAGCCTGAGGTTGCAGAGAAGAAGGAGGCTTTGGACTGGATGGGACTAGAGGCCCTTGAAGGCGTGTGGCCCACGAAGGAGAGTAACAGCTCCCACAAGGGGCAACATCTCTTTGATGTCTTCTATTTCATTCAAAATTTATGACTTCTATATTCTATTCCATAATATATTCATGTTTGTTTTAATACAAAAATAATGTTCTTGAACCATGTTTCTGGACTGAAGTCAGTGCCTGAGGAAGTTGCTTTTCTGGTGTGAGCAGCACAGACTATAAAGGAGTCATCCATTCATTTCTTTGTTCATTCATTCTCCAAGTATGCATTCGGGTCTCTTCATTCCTTAAATGGGTGTCAGTTCTCACTATATGCAAGGATGCTGTCCGAGAGCCACACTGGAAGAATCGGCAGGATTGGGATAGGGAAGTGGCAGGGAAGGTTTCCAGGTGTGTGGTCCAGCCAGAGCAAGGCTTGAAGGCGGGAACCAGTGACGGATTGTGGGATTGGGTCATGGCCATCAGAAGTCAGGGCTGGTGACAGTGCTGGGTGCCTGCTGGTGTCCACACTTGAGCAGGACCTGTGTCCCAAGCCCCTTGTGATTAAGAAGAGTCTCTACTTTGTGATGCTCCGACTTCAACACCTAACCCTTGCCAGTCTCCCTTGTTAATGAGAAAAAACAGAGACTGAGGCTCATAGCCTTCAGCAGGCAAGCTTCTTTGGCTAGAATTTACGAATGCTGTTTGATTTTCATAGCGTTTATTTTTACAGTTATCCTCTATTTATGGCAAGTGATGCTGATTTTTCATTTACGGCGGTAATAAAAGTCTTCTTTTAACCTGAATTTATTTAAATAAAAAGGGAAAGATGCTTTGAAAATAAATATTAAGTAAGTAACAGTGCATGTGGTACACGGATCCTGTAGAAATGGCGATGGCGGCTAAAAGGCTGGACTTGGGAGGCCTCTCTCTGGTACGCCCTTTCTCGTTCTGAGTCCCTCCCTGACTGTGCAAACCTTAGTCGGCCGTCAGGTCCAAGCATGTCCCCTCCTCCTGGTAGCCTTCCCTGACTCTCCAGGCAGACATGAGACTATTTTTCTCCCAGGATCTTCCAGAACCTGCACCTCCTTCCATAGCTCCAACATACAGTTTGCCCTGCATAACCCTGGGCAGCACTATGATTCATGGCCATACGATCAGTGCACATTCTGAACAACTGTACATGGCAGTCCAGGTTCAATCCCAGCCGTTGTTCCTGTAACAGTCTCTGGCATGTGTGTGTCTCCTGGGGTCTGCAGGCTCCCTGAGGGCAGGGGCTTGATCTGTGGCATCCTGGGAAGGTTGGCACAGGGCCTGGCTTGGGGGGTGTCGATCAAAGCTGATCTCTTCTATTCCTTCTGAGGGAGGACTTCAGCTCCTACTGCATGCCCAGGCAGACATCGCCCACCAAGGCTGTAGTTCCCTAAGCTTTCTTACCAAATGCCTTCTCCTCCACTTCTTAGGAAGAAAGCCCATACACATTGGCTCGCCTATTCCAAGGTGAAAAAAGCTTCATCAACTCACGCTTCCATCCCTCCTGGTGCAGGCACCTGTCAGGGGCCACGGGCTGCCCAGAAGGAAACAAAGAGAACCCTGGGGTGCCTCCCTGGGGAGGAGAGGGCCCTGGAGTCAGTCTTCTCTGTTCCTGGAGGGATTTTCCATCCTGTGTACCTGGGTTTTCTTCTTATAGGGGTTTTGTCTCCTGATTTTAGAAGCCAGCTGGGATTTACAGGTGGTTGGGCTGGGACCTCATTAAATCCTCCCTCTCCAGCCCTTTCCCTCGGAGAGCCCTTTTTCAACCTCCCAGCTGGGAGGTAAGGTGGCTAGAGGCCTTCCTGAACCTGGAGCACACACCCTTGTGGCCCTGCCACCCAGCAGAGCTGGGCATAGAGCAAGCTTCCTGGAAATGGCCCCAGCGAATCATACTTTTTCTAGCTGAAAAGGATGGGGCTTAGATAAGATTCAGGCTTTGGTGGGGAAATTTTGCTGCCAGCTTGGTCAGGCTGAAATCTGTCCCTTGATGCTGTGTTGTCTCAGGCACTGACTCCCTCTCTGAGCCTTGTCACTCCCTCTGTGAAATGGGGCTGATAATAATACCATCTCATTAAGTCTGAGAGGATGAAAGGGGTCCTGTGTACAATGTCTGGCATAGAGGAGGGGCTTCCTTCCTTCAACCCTGGGGCAGGGGACTGGCTCCAATGGCCCCAGGTTCTCTGAGCTTCGGTTTTCTCATGCTGCTGGAAAAGGCCAGGTATGGAAGTGGGCAGTGGCTATGGATGCCCCTTACTTGGTCTTCATCACTGCAACAATGGTGCCGGCAGAAACAGGGCAGGGTTTGAATTCTAGAGTCCCAAGTCTGGGTTCTAATCCCAGATCCAGGTCCTGACTTGTAGTGTGACCTTGTGACACATGTCTCCAAGCCTCAGTTTCCCTGCCAGTCATAAAGATCCCTGGCCAGCAGGATGGCTGTGAGCATCATATAGGATCAGGCACATCACCCTCCTGTTGCATCATGGGCTCCAGTCGGAAAGATGATGGCACAGGGTTGCTGGGCTGGCCTGTAGCCAGCAAGGGTTGGGGAGCCACTGGCGAAGCAGCCACCCCCTCCTGGGACTGTTAGCCTTTATTCATTGCCCTGTTTCATTCTTGGTTGCATTTCACAAGATGACTTTATGGGCCATCTCAGGAGAGCCTCCAGCGTGCCTGTCAGTCTGGCTGTACGGCCCCTCGGCTGGGCCAGGTGGGCCACGCTGGCCTTGGGCAGCTGGTGGTCACAAGGGCCAGGAGGAGGGGCCGTGGGGAGGGGGCCAGCCTGCTGAGCCTCACTCAGGACTTCTCTAGTTGCACATGTCCATATTGACCACATGTTTGTCCCTATCCCTGCTCCTATGGGTACAGTCCCCCCAGAAACTCCAATGTGGCACAAGCGAATCATGGTGCATGAGTAGGCACCCAATAAATGTTGAGTGAATGAATGAACTGGATGAATGAATGAATGAATGATCTCTATGCCTCTTGGGTTTTTTCCTTAGAACTTCAGTCCTCTGGGCTTTTGTCTGAGCTTTCTTTCTCACTTGATTCATTCATTGATTCATTGATTCATTCACTCATGTGTTTAGCACATGCCTAGCCACCTCCCTTGTGCCTGATCTGTGCTGGGCAATGCAGGGTCCCTGCACTGGGGGAGCTCCCAGCTTGCAGCAGACCCAGACACCTCAGCATCTGTCATGTAACACACTCCAGGGCAGGGAAAGGCAGCCTCAGAGGCCGCTGGGGGCACCAAGCAGGGCTTCCTGAGGAGGGAGGGTACCTCCAGGCAGGGGACTACCTGTGAGTCAGGATTCCAGGGACAGTGTGCAGGCTGTGTCCTTAGGGGGACACATCTAAGTGTCTGGGAGGGGCTGCAGTTGGGGTCCAGGCAGAGCCAGAGCCTGCAGACTTTGGATGCTGAACCTGGAAGCTTGACCTTGACCCTGAGGGCTGGTAGTTTCCCAATAAGGCTGAAGTACGGGGGCTTCCTGAAGGCCCCAGACAGCCCCAAGAAGGGAAAATGGGATGCTTTCCCTGTCTGCCACCAGAGCTACTACAGCAGAGTGTTCCCGGACACCTACTATGTGCATGGCCTTGCTCTGGTTGTCGGGACACGGCAGTGAACAGACTAGACTCTGCTGCCTTTATCTAGAATCTCCATCTTTAACTCTAGTTGGAGTACAGATGATACATAAACATAAAATAGGCCGGGCACGGTGGCTCACGCCTGTAATCCCAGCACTTCAGGAGGCCAAGGCAAGTGAATCACGAGGTCAGGAGTTCGAGACCAGCCCAGCCAACGCGGTGAAATCCCATCTCTACTAAAAATACAAAAAAATATTAGCTGGGCATGGTGGCACGTCCACCTCTAATCCCAGCTACTTGGGAGGCCAAGGCAGGAGAATCCCTTGAACACAGGAGGTGGAGGTTGCATGGAGCTGAGATTGCGCCACTGTACTCCAGCCCTGGCAACAGAGTGAGACTGTCTCAAAAATAAAAATAAAAAATAAAAGTAAATAAAATAAAAAATAAGCAACATATAATAGGAGAGTGATGGGTGGAAGGAGAAAGGTGAAGTTGGGAAAAGGGAGAGGGAGAGGGAGGGGAAGCAGGGAGGGCCTCAGTGAGGAGGTGACGTTGGAGCAGAGGCTTGAAGGAGTTGAGGATGTGGGGAGGGACATTCTGAGAACAAGTCCAGGGGATTTTTGTTTTCTTTCTCTCTCTCTTTCTTTCCTTTTTAGATGAGGTCTTGCTCTGTTGCCCAGGCTGGAGTGCAGTGGCATGATCATAGCTCACTGCAGCCTCGAACTCCTGGGCCCCAGCAATCCAGCCACTCTAGAGAATTTTTGTTGTAAAACTGCTGCAGTGAGCCCAGGGAAGCCAGCAGAGGCTTTACCAAAATTACGGTGAAATATACATAACATACAGTTTCCCATTTTCCCCATTTGTAAGTCTATGGTTCAGCAGCATCAAGAACGTTCAGACTGCTGTGCAGCCATCGCTACCATCCAGTCCAGAAACTGTCCATCATCCGAAACAGAAACTCTGTGCCTGTTCAGTAGCAAATCCCCCCGCACTCCCCAGCCTCTGACAACCCCCATTCTGCTTTCTGTCTCTGTGAGTTTGAATCTCACCATGTTTGTCTTTCTGTGACTGACCTGTTTCACTCAGTGCAAGGTCCTCAAGGTTCATCTATGTTGTGGCATGTGCCAGAATTTTCTTCCTTTTGAAGGCTGAATACTACTCCCTTACACGGACGGACTCGACTGTGTTCCTCCATTCACCCCTGGAGGTTTTGTGTAGGAAGTCACTGTGTGATCTAGTGAGAGATGGGGCTGGGCTGACCAGTGGAGCCACGTTGGTTCACTGTGCCTCTCTCTAGCCCCAGCTCTGCCTTGGTTTTCATGAATAGAGTTGCCCCTGCCACCAGTCCCCAAGGGGAGTCCTGCTGTCACTCTGGCAGAGGCTGATGGGTGTGCTGAGGACCAATCTTTGCAGGCTTCCTGGAAGAAGCAGCCTCCCACCAGAGATTTAAAGGTTGAAAGGGCATGGAGAGGGAGACAGGAGACTCGGGGCTGGACCAGAGGGTCTGGGATGAGGAATCTGGGCTCAGAGATGGAGGGAGCTGGGGCTGCCTGTGCTGGACGAGCCCCTTCGGCTTGCATGAGTCCCACTGGCTCCCGGAGCACCAGAGCAAATGAGCACAGAGAAGAGCTGGAGCGCTGATGGGTGAGGCATGGCAGGGCCCACGCGTGAGTCAAATACAGATGTACCCAATGCATAATCTGAAGCAACAACAAGGAAGCATCTTTAGCCATCTTTCTGGAGATGATGGGATGTTTGAGCTAGGAAATGAGAAAGGAGTGCTGTTTATTGAGCACCTACTATGTGCCAGCCACGAGGCACATGTCTTGTGTAATCCTCTCATGGGCTCTCTCATTCTTTCCTTTTTTCAGATAAAGGAACTGAGGCTCTGAGAAGCAAAGTGGTTTGCCCAGGTCACACAACTAGGGCGTAGGGGAAATCGAATTTGAACCCAGGCCTGAAGGCAAAGCTCTAAACGGTTCATGCTGAACCAGGGCCTTGGTTGCAAAGGGTCGGCCAGGTCCTCCAGGTCATCTCCTGCCTTTCCCAGAAGCCAAACCCAGTGATTCCGGCCAGAGCCACAGAGCCATTTCCTGCAGCTGATGCCACGATAACCAGGCCTGGGGTTAATTAATACAGTGCTCCCCCAATTAAAAGCAGAAAGAAAGAAGATGTTGCATTCAATCAAGTCCCGTTCTCCTTCCCCTGCAGAATCGTAATTTGTGGACACCAGTTTTAATTGTCTTCCCAGCAAGCCCAGCCCAGCTCAGGCCCTGAGGCTGGAGAAGACAGTTGCATCCTTCTCACAAATCTATCACTATACGCGCCTCCCTGGGGACTGGCTTAGAGGAGGGAGCGGGGCTCAGGGGCAGGGCAAGTCAAAGAGGAGAGATGGATTCAATGTCCCAGATTCAGCAGTGATGCTCACAAGGGAATCAGGCTCTGGGTAGCTGGAGGGAATGAGTACGGATAGGGGGCGGGGTTACAGGCTTCCACTTAGAGCCCTCTAGAACTGGGTTCAGTTTAACCAGTTACTTAGCGTGTGGCCTTGGGCAAGTCACTGAACCTCTCTGAGCTTTAGCTTCCCCATCTGAAAATGGGGATAATAGACCAGAGGCTGTGGCTCATGCCTGTAATCCTAGCACTTTGGGAGGCTGAGGTGGGCAGATAACAAGGTTGGGAGTTCGAGACCAGCCTGGCCAACATGGTGAAACCTTGTCTCTACTAAAAACACAAAAAAATTAGCCGGGCGTGGTAGCACACACCAGTAATCCCAGCTACTCGGGATGCTGAGGCAGGAGAATTGCTTGAACCCAGGAGACGGAGGTTGCGGTGAGCCGAGATCGCGCCATTGCACTCCAGCCTGGGTAACAAGAGCGAAACTCCGTCTCAAAAAAAAAAACAAAAAAGAAAAAGAAAATGGTGATAATACCACTCCATAGCATCATGGTGGGAACATGAGAAAACGTACATAAAGAGCTTGCAGTGGCTCAAGCCCGTAATTCCAATGCTTTGGAAGGCTGAGTCAGAAGGATTGCTTGAGCCCAGAAGTTTGAGACAAGCCTGGGCAACATAGCGAGACCCTGTCTCTACAAAAATTTAAAAAATTAGTTTGTTGTAGAGGCATGCACCTGTTATCCCAGCTACTTGGGAGGCAGAAACAAGGGGTCACTTGAGCGCAGGAGTTTTCACGGCTGGAATGAGCTGTGTTCAGCTCACTGCTGCATTCATGCCACCGCACTCCAGCCTGGTGGCAGAGTGAGGCCCTGTCTCAAAAAATAAATAAACATGGCCAGGTGCAATTGGCTCACACCTGTAATCCCAGTGTTTTGGGAGGTCGAGGTGGGCAGATCACCTGAGGTCAGGAGTTCGAGACCAGCCTGCCCAACATGGCCAAACCCTGTCTTTACTAAAAATACAAAAATCAGCTGTGCAGTGCCAGGTGCGTGTAATCCCAGCTACTAGGGAGGCTGAGGCGGGAGAGTCACTTGAACCCGGGAGGCAGAGGTTGCAGTGAGCCGAGATCGCACCACTGCACTCCAGCCTAGGTGACAAGAGCAAGTATCAATAAATAAATAAATACAACAAAGAGCTTGGCACAGTGCCTGGCACAAAACAAGTAGTCTGTATTTTTAGATATTATCATTACATCATCATCATCAGCAGCAGCAGCAGCATCAAAATACACATCAATCACCTTCCAGTTTCTGGTGCTGGTACAGTGTCCTCACTCACAGAGTTAGGAGCGGGAGGAAGACCCTGTTGCTGATTGAGCTGCCTGCTTTCAGTGGGGCTGAGAGGAACTGAGCTCCCCATCTCTGGAGGTGTGCAAGTGGGATGTGGAAGTGTGGAGCCTAGTGGCTGCGTTTTATCTAATAACTCAGACCAAACCCTGGTTGGGGCTGACAGACGCATGGATCTTGCTCACAACTGCCAGTCAGACCAACATCTAAATCCAGCTCTGTGTGAATCTTGGGCAAATCATGTTACTTTTCTCAGCCTCACTTTCCTAATCTGTCAAGTGGGAGCAGGCAGTGTTAAAGACAGTGTCTGTGTGGTGTTAGGCACACAGTAGATGCTCAGGAAAGGAAATGGATGTTGTTGTTTTTTTTCTTTTTTTTTTTTTTTAAGACGGGGTTTCACCATGTTGGTCAGGCTGATCTTGAACTCTCAACCTCAGGTGATCCCGCCTTGGCCTCCAAAGTGCTTAGATTACAGGCGTGAGCCACCACGCCTGGTCTTTTTTTTTTTTTTTTTTTTTTTTTGGAAATGGATGTTTTTAAACGAAGCTTTCTTTCCTGTCCCTCTATCTTTGCTCCAGGGTTCCTGCTACCTGACACTTTCAGACATGCCTCTGCTTGTCAGTATCCACCCATCCTTCAAGGCCTGGCTTAGGTGCCACCTCCTCTCTGAAGCCTTCCCAGATTCCCCTACTCCCCTGCAAGGAAGTGACCCTTCCCTTCTCAATGCCCAAGGCTCTGCCCTTAGGACATCTATCACTTTCTCTTTCTGATGATCTGAGCTGGTGGGGCTCCCAGGACCATCAGGGCTAACCAGAATCGTACAGAGGACCAGAGGCTCAGAGAAGGGAGAGTCTCTGGAGGTCACATAGCAAGTCTGTTGGCAGAAAAAGGCTCCATCCCCTACCCCTGGCTCCCAGTCCAGTGCTCCAGGCACTTACCTGCATCCACAGCAGGCTTCTCCCTCTGTAGCAGCTTGGTTTGGGGACGGGGACAGGCCTTGGTGCTGCCAACTGTGAACAGGGAGGTCCAGATTCGTCGTCAGATGCCCAGAGCCTTGGTTTTCCCACTTGCCCTGTGGACACACTGCCCACTTCACTAACGAGGTTGGAGTCAAAGCGTCTCTGAGGGGGCCTCCCCCAGTCTACCCTCTGTAGGCAGCTCCTGGCCAGCTCTGGGGATCAGATAGGCCCTGGGACCACAGCCCCACTGTGGGGTGGGAGAGTGGGTGGCCACATCCACAGCTAACTCACTTGGCTCCCATGAGGCCTTGAGCCTGCTTTTTTCCCCCCCGTCCTCCCACCTGAAGCCCCTCCTGCTCCCGGCTGCACTACTAGGCCCCACTGGGGCTAAGGCGAGGGCAGCACCTCCTCCAGGAAGCCTTTCCTGATTGCCTCCAGCTGCATAATATGCCTTCATTGTTCTTGTGCACACACCTGTAGTCCCAGCTCAGGAGGCTGAGGCAAGAGAATTGCTTGAACCTGGGAGGCAGAGGTTGCAGTGAGCCGAGATCGCGACATTGCATTCCAGCCTGGCAACAGACAGACTCCGTCTCAAATAAATAAATAAATAAATAAACTAATTGGTCATGGTGGCTTGACCATGGCTTTGCACTCAGAATGAAACAGACTCCCCACCCTGTTCCCAGGACTCTGTAAGGCTGGCCATGTGGGACTGAGCCTTTTTTTTT